>NW_027100071.1:0-82002 GCF_031753505.1 Anomalospiza imberbis
CTGGCTCAGCTTCACTAGTGTGCAATTGACTGACTGCGAAAAACAAAGCAGCAGAGCACCGGGCTTCTGGGCGCTGTGAAGGCAATTGCCAAAACCAGGCAGCTGTTCCTTCCCAAGCACAGGCAGCTGCCCATGTTCTTGCTTGTCGACAAACTCACCGCTGCCCTTCTTTTCAGCAGCTGCCACCGTCTTCGGTGCATCTCGGAGCCTCTGGCGACGAGCAAGACTTGCCAAGGTGGGACACATCAGGACCAAGTCAAAACCCAGGCAAGTTGTCCTGGAACGCTTTCCATTCGCTTGCCGAGAGTGAATTCAAGAGGCAGGAGAGCGGCAGCCACCGTCCTCTGGCAGTCGGAAGCTTCGCACACAAGCCCGCTTCTTTGCGGCTTCGTTCTTCGCCTCTTCTAAGCAACCGCGATCTCTGCTTCTCGGAGGCGAAGAAGTGGCTAATTCGCGCACAGCTCAGTAAAGCGGCAGCAAAGCGCTCCGGAGCGCCGCTTCAAGCCGAAAGACGCCGGGAAGCGGCACTTTCCTCCGGATAGCTCGGAGCCGCGCTTCTGCTTCTCTAGTCATCGCTATCTTAGCGAAAATCTTTCCCACTCCATTTGGCAAGGGGAGAGCGTACCTGCACTGCACACTAACCGCGGTTTGCAAAGAAAGAGGATTTGCTGCACATTCCAAGGACACGGCTCTTTCCGAGGCAATCTGCAACCTGCTGTCAGATGGAAGTGCTCTCTGCCCTCTCCTGCCCAGCTCTAGGTACTAGCGGGCACTTTCCAGCCTGGGCGAGGCAAACAACCTCCAGAGATGTCACAGAGCCTAAGTGGAGCACAGATGCTCAAAAGCAGCAAAGCTGAAGAGCCTGGCTCAGCTTCACTAGTGTGCAATTGACTGACTGCGAAAAACAAAGCAGCAGAGCACCGGGCTTCTGGCGCTGTGAAGGCAATTGCCAAAACCAGGCAGCTGTTCCTTCCCAAGCACAGGCAGCTGCCTATGTTCTTGCTTGTCGACAAACTCACCGCTGCCCTTCTTTTCAGCAGCTGCCACCGTCTTCGGTGCATCTCGGAGCCTCTGGCAACGAGCAAGACTTGCCAAGGTGGGAGGCATCAGGACCAAGTCAAAACCCAGGCAAGTTGTCCTGGAACGCTTTCCATTCGCTTGCCGAGAGTGAATTCAAGAGGCAGGAGAGCGGCAGCCACTGTCCTCTGGCAGTCGGAAGGCTTCACAAACAAGCCCGCTTCTTTGCGGCTTCGTTCTTCGCCTCTTCTAAGCAACCGCGATCTCTGCTTCTCGGAGGCGAAGAAGCGGCTAATTCGCGCACAGCTCAGTAGAGCGGCAGCGCAGCGCTCCGGAGCGCCGCTTCAAGCCGAAAGACGCCGGGAAACGGCACTTTCCTCCGGATAGCTCCGGAGCCGCGCTTCTGCTTCTCTAGTCATCGCTAGCTTAGCGAAAGCTTTCCCACTCCATTTGGCAAGGGGAGAGCGTACCTGCACTGCACACGAACCGCGGTTTGCAAAGAAAGAGGATTTGCTGCACATTCCAAGGACACGGCTCTTTCCGAGGCAATCTGCAACCTGCTGTCAGATGGAAGTTCTCTCTGCCTCTCCTGCCCAGCTCTAGGTACTAGCGGGCACTTTCCAGCCTGGCCGAGGCAAACAACCTCGAGACATGTCACAGTGCCTAAGTGGAGCACAGATGCTAAGAAATAGCAAAGCTGAAGAGCCTGGCTCAGCTTCACTAGTGTGCAATTGACTGACTGCGAAAAACAAAGCAGCAGAGCACCGGGCTTCTGGGCGCTGTGAAGGCAATTGCCAAAACCAGGCAGCTGTTCCTTCCCAAGCACAGGCAGCTGCCCATGTTCTTGCTTGTCGACAAACTCACCGCTGCCCTTCTTTTCAGCAGCTGCCACCGTCTTCGGTGCATCTCGGAGCCTCTGGCGACGAGCAAGACTTGCCAAGGTGGGACACATCAGGACCAAGTCAAAACCCAGGCAAGTTGTCCTGGAACGCTTTCCATTCACTTGCCGAGAGTGAATTCAAGAGGCAGGAGAGCGGCAGCCACCGTCCTCTGGCAGTCGGAAGGCTTCGCACACAAGCCCGCTTCTTTGCGGCTTCGTTCTTCGCCTCTTCTAAGCAACCGCGATCTCTGCTTCTCGGAGGCGAAGAAGTGGCTAATTCGCGCACAGCTCAGTAAAGCGGCAGCAAAGCGCTCCGGAGCGCCGCTTCAAGCCGAAAGACGCCAGGAAGCGGCACTTTCCTCCGGATAGCTCCGGAGCCGCGCTTCTGCTTCTCTAGTCATCGCTATCTTAGCGAAAATCTTTCCCACTCCAGTTGGCAAGGGGAGAGCGTACCTGCACTGCACACTAACCGCGGTTTGCAAAGAAAGAGGATTTGCTGCACATTCCAAGGACACGGCTCTTTCCGAGGCAATCTGCAACCTGCTGTCAGATGGAAGTGCTCTCTGCCCTCTCCTGCCCAGCTCTAGGTACTAGCGGGCACTTTCCAGCCTGGCCGAGGCAAACAACCTCCAGAGATGTCACAGAGCCTAAGTGGAGCACAGATGCTCAAAAGCAGCAAAGCTGAAGAGCCTGGCTCAGCTTCACTAGTGTGCAATTGACTGACTGCGAAAAAGAAAGCAGCAGAGCACCGGGCTTCTGGGCGCTGTGAAGGCAATTGCAAAACCAGGCAGCTGCTCCCTTCCCAAGCACAGGCAGCTGCCTATGTTCTTGCTTGTCGACAAACTCACCGCTGCCCTTCTTTTCAGCAGCTGCCACCGTCTTCGGTGCATCTCGGAGCCTCTGGCAACGAGCAAGACTTGCCAAGGTGGGAGGCATCAGGACCAAGTCAAAACCCAGGCAAGTTGTCCTGGAACGCTTTCCATTCGCTTGCCGAGAGTGAATTCAAGAGGCAGGAGAGCGGCAGCCACTGTCCTCTGGCAGTCGGAAGGCTTCACAAACAAGCCCGCTTCTTTGCGGCTTCGTTCTTCGCCTCTTCTAAGCAACCGCGATCTCTGCTTCTCGGAGGCGAAGAAGCGGCTAATTCGCGCACAGCTCAGTAGAGCGGCAGCGCAGCGCTCCGGAGCGCCGCTTCAAGCCGAAAGACCCCGGGAAACGACACTTTCCTCCGGATAGCTCCGGAGCCGCGCTTCTGCTTCTCTAGTCATCTCTAGCTTAGCGAAAATCTTTCCCACTCCATTTGGCAAGGGGAGAGTGTACCTGCACTGCACACGAACCGCGGTTTGCAAAGAAAGAGGATTTGCTGCACATTCAAGGACACGGCTCTTTCCGAGGCAATCTGCAACCTGCTGTCAGATGGAAGTGCTCTCTGCCCTCTCCTGCCCAGCTCTAGGTACTAGCGGGCACTTTCCAGCCTGGGCGAGGCAAACAACCTCGAGACATGTCACAGAGCCTAAGTGGAGCACAGATGCTAAGAAATAGCAAAGCTGAAGAGCCTGGCTCAGCTTCACTAGTGTGCAATTGACTGACTGCGAAAAACAAAGCAGCAGAGCACCGGGCTTCTGGGCGCTGTGAAGGCAATTGCCAAAACCAGGCAGCTGTTCCTTCCCAAGCACAGGCAGCTGCCCATGTTCTTGCTTGTCGACAAACTCACCGCTGCCCTTCTTTTCAGCAGCTGCCACCGTCTTCGTGCATCTCGGAGCCTCTGGCAACGAGCAAGACTTGCCAAGGTGGGACACATCAGGACCAAGTAAAAACCCAGGCAAGTTGTCCTGGAACGCTTTCCATTCGCTTGCCGAGAGTGAATTCAAGAGGCAGGAGAGCGGCAGCCACCGTCCTCTGGCAGTCGGAAGGCTTCACAAACAAGCCCGCTTCTTTGCGGCTTCGTTCTTCGCCTCTTCTAAGCAACCGCGATCTCTGCTTCTCGGAGGCGAAGAAGCGGCTAATTCGCGCACAGCTCAGTAGAGCGGCAGCGGAGCGCTCCGGAGCGCCGCTTCAAGCCGAAAGACCCCGGAAACGGACACTTTCCTCCGGATAGCTCCGGAGCCGCGCTTCTGCTTCTCTAGTCATCTCTAGCTTAGCGAAAAGCTTTCCCACTCCAGTTGGCAAGGGGAGAGTGTACCTGCACTGCACACGAACCGCGGTTTGCAAAGAAAGAGGATTTGCTGCACATTCCAAGGACACGGCTCTTTCCGAGGCAATCTGCAACCTGCTGTCAGATGGAAGTGCTCTCTGCCCTCTCCTGCCCAGCTCTAGGTACTAGCGGGCACTTGCCAGCCTGGCCGAGGCAAACAACCTCGAGACATGTCACAGAGCCTAAGTGGAGCACAGATGCTAAGAAATAGCAAAGCTGAAGAGCCTGGCTCAGCTTCACTAGTGTGCAATTGACTGACTGCGAAAAAACAAAGCAGCAGAGCACCGGGCTTCTGGGCGCTGTGAAGGCAATTGCCAAAACCAGGCAGCTGTTCCTTCCCAAGCACAGGCAGCTGCCCATGTTCTTGCTTGTCGACAAACTCACCGCTGCCCTTCTTTTCAGCAGCTGCCACCGTCTTCGGTGCATCTCGGAGCCTCTGGCGACGAGCAAGACTTGCCAAGGTGGGACACATCAGGACCAAGTCAAAACCCAGGCAAGTTGTCCTGGAACGCTTTCCATTCGCTTGCCGAGAGTGAATTCAAGAGGCAGGAGAGCGGCAGCCACCGTCCTCTGGCAGTCGGAAGGCTTCGCACACAAGCCCGCTTCTTTGCGGCTTCGTTCTTCGCCTCTTCTAAGCAACCGCGATCTCTGCTTCTCGGAGGCGAAGAAGCGGCTAATTCGCGCACAGCTCAGTAAAGCGGCAGCAAAGCGCTCCGGAGCGCCGCTTCAAGCCGAAAGACCCCGGGAAGCGGCACTTTCCTCCGGATAGCTCCGGAGCCGCGCTTCTGCTTCTCTAGTCATCTCTAGCTTAGCGAAAATCTTTCCCACTCCAGTTGGCAAGGGGAGAGCGTACCTGCACTGCACACTAACCGCGGTTTGCAAAGAAAGAGGATTTGCTGCACATTCCAAGGACACGGCTCTTTCCGAGGCAATCTGCAACCTGCTGTCAGATGGAAGTTCTCTCTGCCCTCTCCTGCCCAGCTCTAGGTACTAGCGGGCACTTTCCAGCCTGGCGAGGCAAACAACCTCGAGACATGTCACAGAGCCTAAGTGGAGCACAGATGCTAAGAAATAGCAAAGCTGAAGAGCCTGGCTCAGCTTCACTAGTGTGCAATTGACTGACTGCGAAAAACAAAGCAGCAGAGCACCGGGCTTCTGGGCGCTGTGAAGGCAATTGCCAAAACCAGGCAGCTGCTCCTTCCCAAGCACAGGCAGCTGCCCATGTTCTTGCTTGTCGACAAACTCACCGCTGCCCTTCTTTTCAGCAGCTGCCACCGTCTTCGGTGCATCTCGGAGCCTCTGGCGACGAGCAAGACTTGCCAAGGTGGGACGCATCAGGACCAAGTCAAAACCCAGGCAAGTTGTCCTGGAACGCTTTCCATTCGCTTGCCGAGAGTGAATTCAAGAGGCAGGAGAGCGGCAGCCACCGTCCTCCGGCAGTCGGAAGGCTTCGCACACAAGCCCGCTTCTTTGCGGCTTCGTTCTTCGCCTCTTCCAAGCAACCGCGATCTCTGCCTCTCGGAGGCGAAGAAGCGGCTAATTCGCGCACAGCTCAGTAGAGCGGCAGCGCAGCGCTCCGGAGCGCCGCTTCAAGCCGAAAGACGCCGGGAAACGGCACTTTCCTCCGGATAGCTCCGGAGCCGCTCTTCTGCTTCTCTAGTCATCGCTAGCTTAGCGAAAAGCTTTCCCACTCCATTTGGCAAGGGGAGAGCGTACCTGCACTGCACACGAACCGCGGTTTGCAAAGAAAGAGGATTTGCTGCACATTCCAAGGACACGGCTCTTTCCGAGGCAATCTGCAACCTGCTGTCAGATGGAAGTTCTCTCTGCCCCTCTCCTGCCCAGCTCTAGGTACTAGCGGGCACTTTCCAGCCTGGCCGAGGCAAACAACCTCGAGACATGTCACAGAGCCTAAGTGGAGCACAGATGCTAAGAAATAGCAAAGCTGAAGAGCCTGGCTCAGCTTCACTAGTGTGCAATTGACTGACTGCGAAAAACAAAGCAGCAGAGCACCGGGCTTCTGGGCGCTGTGAAGGCAATTGCCAAAACCAGGCAGCTGTTCCTTCCCAAGCACAGGCAGCTGCCCATGTTCTTGCTTGTCGACAAACTCACCGCTGCCCTTCTTTTCAGCAGCTGCCACCGTCTTCGGTGCATCTCGGAGCCTCTGGCGACGAGCAAGACTTGCCAAGGTGGGACACATCAGGACCAAGTCAAAACCCAGGCAAGTTGTCCTGGAAACGCTTTCCATTCGCTTGCCGAGAGTGAATTCAAGAGGCAGGAGAGCGGCAGCCACCGTCCTCTGGCAGTCGGAAGGCTTCGCACACAAGCCCGCTTCTTTGCGGCTTCGTTCTTCGCCTCTTCTAAGCAACCGCGATCTCTGCTTCTCGGAGGCGAAGAAGTGGCTAATTCGCGCACAGCTCAGTAAAGCGGCAGCAAAGCGCTCCGGAGCGCCGCTTCAAGCCGAAAGACGCCGGGAAGCGGCACTTTCCTCCGGATAGCTCCGGAGCCGCGCTTCTGCTTCTCTAGTCATCGCTATCTTAGCGAAAATCTTTCCCACTCCATTTGGCAAGGGGAGAGCGTACCTGCACTGCACACTAACCGCGGTTTGCAAAGAAAGAGGATTTGCTGCACATTCCAAGGACACGGCTCTTTCCGAGGCAATCTGCAACCTGCTGTCAGATGGAAGTGCTCTCTGCCCTCTCCTGCCCAGCTCTAGGTACTAGCGGGCACTTTCCAGCCTGGGCGAGGCAAACAACCTCCAGAGATGTCACAGAGCCTAAGTGGAGCACAGATGCTCAAAAGCAGCAAAGCTGAAGAGCCTGGCTCAGCTTCACTAGTGTGCAATTGACTGACTGCGAAAAACAAAGCAGCAGAGCACCGGGCTTCTGGGCGCTGTGAAGGCAATTGCCAAAACCAGGCAGCTGTTCCTTCCCAAGCACAGGCAGCTGCCTATGTTCTTGCTTGTCGACAAACTCACCGCTGCCCTTCTTTTCAGCAGCTGCCACCGTCTTCGGTGCATCTCGGAGCCTCTGGCAACGAGCAAGACTTGCCAAGGTGGGAGGCATCAGGACCAAGTCAAACCCAGGCAAGTTGTCCTGGAACGCTTTCCATTCGCTTGCCGAGAGTGAATTCAAGAGGCAGGAGAGCGGCAGCCACTGTCCTCTGGCAGTCGGAAGGCTTCACAAACAAGCCCGCTTCTTTGCGGCTTCGTTCTTCGCCTCTTCTAAGCAACCGCGATCTCTGCTTCTCGGAGGCGAAGAAGCGGCTAATTCGCGCACAGCTCAGTAGAGCGGCAGCGCAGCGCTCCGGAGCGCCGCTTCAAGCCGAAAGACGCCGGGAAACGGCACTTTCCTCCGGATAGCTCCGGAGCCGCGCTTCTGCTTCTCTAGTCATCGCTAGCTTAGCGAAAAGCTTTCCCACTCCATTTGGCAAGGGGAGAGCGTACCTGCACTGCACACGAACCGCGGTTTGCAAAGAAAGAGGATTTGCTGCACATTCCAAGGACACGGCTCTTTCCGAGGCAATCTGCAACCTGCTGTCAGATGGAAGTTCTCTCTGCCCTCTCCTGCCCAGCTCTAGGTACTAGCGGGCACTTTCCAGCCTGGCCGAGGCAAACAACCTCGAGACATGTCACAGAGCCTAAGTGGAGCACAGATGCTAAGAAATAGCAAAGCTGAAGAGCCTGGCTCAGCTTCACTAGTGTGCAATTGACTGACTGCGAAAAACAAAGCAGCAGAGCACCGGGCTTCTGGGCGCTGTGAAGGCAATTGCCAAAACCAGGCAGCTGTTCCTTCCCAAGCACAGGCAGCTGCCCATGTTCTTGCTTGTCGACAAACTCACCGCTGCCCTTCTTTTCAGCAGCTGCCACCGTCTTCGGTGCATCTCGGAGCCTCTGGCGACGAGCAAGACTTGCCAAGGTGGGACACATCAGGACCAAGTCAAAACCCAGGCAAGTTGTCCTGGAACGCTTTCCATTCGCTTGCCGAGAGTGAATTCAAGAGGCAGGAGAGCGGCAGCCACCGTCCTCTGGCAGTCGGAAGGCTTCGCACACAAGCCCGCTTCTTTGCGGCTTCGTTCTTCGCCTCTTCTAAGCAACCGCGATCTCTGCTTCTCGGAGGCGAAGAAGTGGCTAATTCGCGCACAGCTCAGTAAAGCGGCAGCAAAGCGCTCCGGAGCGCCGCTTCAAGCCGAAAGACGCCGGGAAGCGGCACTTTCCTCCGGATAGCTCCGGAGCCGCGCTTCTGCTTCTCTAGTCATCTCTAGCTTAGCGAAAAGCTTTCCCACTCCAGTTGGCAAGGGGAGAGTGTACCTGCACTGCACACGAACCGCGGTTTGCAAAGAAAGAGGATTTGCTGCACATTCCAAGGACACGGCTCTTTCCGAGGCAATCTGCAACCTGCTGTCAGATGGAAGTTCTCTCTGCCCTCTCCTGCCCAGCTCTAGGTACTAGCGGGCACTTTCCAGCCTGGGCGAGGCAAACAACCTCGAGACATGTCACAGAGCCTAAGTGGAGCACAGATTGCTAAGAAATAGCAAAGCTGAAGAGCCTGGCTCAGCTTCACTAGTGTGCAATTGACTGACTGCAAAAAACAAAGCAGCAGAGCACCGGGCTTCTGGGCGCTGTGAAGGCAATTGCCAAAACCAGGCAGCTGTTCCTTCCCAAGCACAGGCAGCTGCCCATGTTCTTGCTTGTCGACAAACTCACCGCTGCCCTTCTTTTCAGCAGCTGCCACCATCTTCGGTGCATCTCGGAGCCTCTGGCGACGAGCAAGACTTGCCAAGGTGGGACACATCAGGACCAAGTCAAAACCCAGGCAAGTTGTCCTGGAACGCTTTCCATTCGCTTGCCGAGAGTGAATTCAAGAGGCAGGAGAGCGGCAGCCACCGTCCTCTGGCAGTCGGAAGGCTTCGCACACAAGCCCGCTTCTTTGCGGCTTCGTTCTTCGCCTCTTCTAAGCAACCGCGATCTCTGCTTCTCGGAGGCGAAGAAGTGGCTAATTCGCGCACAGCTCAGTAAAGCGGCAGCAAAGCGCTCCGGAGCGCCGCTTCAAGCCGAAAGACGCCGGGAAGCGGCACTTTCCTCCGGATAGCTCCGGAGCCGCGCTTCTGCTTCTCTAGTCATCTCTAGCTTAGCGAAAATCTTTCCCACTCCAGTTGGCAAGGGGAGAGTGTACCTGCACTGCACACGAACCGCGGTTTGCAAAGAAAGAGGATTTGCTGCACATTCCAAGGACACGGCTCTTTCCGAGGCAATCTGCAACCTGCTGTCAGATGGAAGTTCTCTCTGCCCTCTCCTGCCCAGCTCTAGGTACTAGCGGGCACTTTCCAGCCTGGCCGAGGCAAACAACCTCGAGAGATGTCACAGAGCCTAAGTGGAGCACAGATGCTCAAAAGCAGCAAAGCTGAAGAGCCTGGCTCAGCTTCACTAGTGTGCAATTGACTGACTGCGAAAAACAAAGCAGCAGAGCACCGGGCTTCTGGGCGCTGTGAAGGCAATTGCCAAAACCAGGCAGCTGCTCCTTCCCAAGCACAGGCAGCTGCCTATGTTCTTGCTTGTCGACAAACTCACCGCTGCCCTTCTTTTCAGCAGCTGCCACCGTCTTCTGTGCATCTCGGAGCCTCTGGCGACGAGCAAGACTTGCCAAGGTGGGACACATCAGGACCAAGTCAAAACCCAGGCAAGTTGTCCTGGAACGCTTTCCATTCGCTTGCCGAGAGTGAATTCAAGAGGCAGGAGAGCGGCAGCCACCGTCCTCTGGCAGTCGGAAGGCTTCGCACACAAGCCCGCTTCTTTGCGGCTTCGTTCTTCGCCTCTTCCAAGCAACCGCCATCTCTGCCTCTCGGAGGCGAAGAAGCGGCTAATTCGCGCACAGCTCAGTAGAGCGGCAGCGCAGCGCTCCGGAGCGCCGCTTCAAGCCGAAAGACGCCGGGAAACGGCACTTTCCTCCGGATAGCTCCGGAGCCGCGCTTCTGCTTCTCTAGTCATCGCTAGCTTAGCGAAAAGCTTTCCCACTCCATTTGGCAAGGGGAGAGCGTACCTGCACTGCACACGAACCGCGGTTTGCAAAGAAAGAGGATTTGCTGCACATTCCAAGGACACGGCTCTTTCCGAGGCAATCTGCAACCTGCTGTCAGATGGAAGTGCTCTCTGCCCTCTCCTGCCCAGCTCTAGGTACTAGCGGGCACTTTCCAGCCTGGGCGAGGCAAACAACCTCGAGACATGTCACAGAGCCTAAGTGGAGCACAGATGCTAAGAAATAGCAAAGCTGAAGAGCCTGGCTCAGCTTCACTAGTGTGCAATTGACTGACTGCGAAAAACAAAGCAGCAGAGCACCGGGCTTCTGGGCGCTGTGAAGGCAATTGCCAAAACCAGGCAGCTGCTCCTTCCCAAGCACAGGCAGCTGCCCATGTTCTTGCTTGTCGACAAACTCACCGCTGCCCTTCTTTTCAGCAGCTGCCACCGTCTTCGGTGCATCTCGGAGCCTCTGGCGACGAGCAAGACTTGCCAAGGTGGGACACATCAGGACCAAGTCAAAACCCAGGCAAGTTGTCCTGGAACGCTTTCCATTCGCTTGCCGAGAGTGAATTCAAGAGGCAGGAGAGCGGCAGCCACCGTCCTCTGGCAGTCGGAAGGCTTCGCACACAAGCCCGCTTCTTTGCGGCTTCGTTCTTCGCCTCTTCTAAGCAACCGCGATCTCTGCTTCTCGGAGGCGAAGAAGTGGCTAATTCGCGCACAGCTCAGTAAAGCGGCAGCAAAGCGCTCCGGAGCGCCGCTTCAAGCCGAAAGACGCCGGGAAGCGGCACTTTCCTCCGGATAGCTCCGGAGCCGCGCTTCTGCTTCTCTAGTCATCTCTAGCTTAGCGAAAATCTTTCCCACTCCAGTTGGCAAGGGGAGAGTGTACCTGCACTGCACACGAACCGCGGTTTGCAAAGAAAGAGGATTTGCTGCACATTCCAAGGACACGGCTCTTTCCGAGGCAATCTGCAACCTGCTGTCAGATGGAAGTTCTCTCTGCCCTCTCCTGCCCAGCTCTAGGTACTAGCGGGCACTTTCCAGCCTGGGCGAGGCAAACAACCTCGAGACATGTCACAGAGCCTAAGTGGAGCACAGATGCTAAGAAATAGCAAAGCTGAAGAGCCTGGCTCAGCTTCACTAGTGTGCAATTGACTGACTGCGAAAAACAAAGCAGCAGAGCACCGGGCTTCTGGGCGCTGTGAAGGCAATTGCCAAAACCAGGCAGCTGCTCCTTCCCAAGCACAGGCAGCTGCCCATGTTCTTGCTTGTCGACAAACTCACCGCTGCCCTTCTTTTCAGCAGCTGCCACCGTCTTCGGTGCATCTCGGAGCCTCTGGCAACGAGCAAGACTTGCCAAGGTGGGACACATCAGGACCAAGTAAAAACCCAGGCAAGTTGTCCTGGAACGCTTTCCATTCGCTTGCCGAGAGTGAATTCAAGAGGCAGGAGAGCGGCAGCCACCGTCCTCTGGCAGTCGGAAGGCTTCACAAACAAGCCCGCTTCTTTGCGGCTTCGTTCTTCGCCTCTTCTAAGCAACCGCGATCTCTGCTTCTCGGAGGCGAAGAAGCGGCTAATTCGCGCACAGCTCAGTAGAGCGGCAGCGGAGCGCTCCGGAGCGCCGCTTCAAGCCGAAAGACCCCGGGAAACGACACTTTCCTCCGGATAGCTCCGGAGCCGCGCTTCTGCTTCTCTAGTCATCTCTAGCTTAGCGAAAAGCTTTCCCACTCCAGTTGGCAAGGGGAGAGTGTACCTGCACTGCACACGAACCGCGGTTTGCAAAGAAAGAGGATTTGCTGCACATTCCAAGGACACGGCTCTTTCCGAGGCAATCTGCAACCTGCTGTCAGATGGAAGTTCTCTCTGCCCTCTCCTGCCCAGCTCTAGGTACTAGCGGGCACTTTCCAGCCTGGGCGAGGCAAACAACCTCGAGACATGTCACAGAGCCTAAGTGGAGCACAGATGCTAAGAAATAGCAAAGCTGAAGAGCCTGGCTCAGCTTCACTAGTGTGCAATTGACTGACTGCGAAAAACAAAGCAGCAGAGCACCGGGCTTCTGGGCGCTGTGAAGGCAATTGCCAAAACCAGGCAGCTGTTCCTTCCCAAGCACAGGCAGCTGCCCATGTTCTTGCTTGTCGACAAACTCACCGCTGCCCTTCTTTTCAGCAGCTGCCACCGTCTTCGGTGCATCTCGGAGCCTCTGGCGACGAGCAAGACTTGCCAAGGTGGGACACATCAGGACCGAGTCAAAACCCAGGCAAGTTGTCCTGGAACGCTTTCCATTCGCTTGCCGAGAGTGAATTCAAGAGGCAGGAGAGCGGCAGCCACCGTCCTCTGGCAGTCGGAAGGCTTCGCACACAAGCCCGCTTCTTTGCGGCTTCGTTCTTCGCCTCTTCTAAGCAACCGCGATCTCTGCTTCTCGGAGGCGAAGAAGCGGCTAATTCGCGCACAGCTCAGTAAAGCGGCAGCAAAGCGCTCCGGAGCGCCGCTTCAAGCCGAAAGACGCCGGGAAGCGGCACTTTCCTCCGGATAGCTCCGGAGCCGCGCTTCTGCTTCTCTAGTCATCGCTATCTTAGCGAAAATCTTTCCCACTCCATTTGGCAAGGGGAGAGCGTACCTGCACTGCACACTAACCGCGGTTTGCAAAGAAAGAGGATTTGCTGCACATTCCAAGGACACGGCTCTTTCCGAGGCAATCTGCAACCTGCTGTCAGATGGAAGTGCTCTCTGCCCTCTCCTGCCCAGCTCTAGGTACTAGCGGGCACTTTCCAGCCTGGGCGAGGCAAACAACCTCCAGAGATGTCACAGAGCCTAAGTGGAGCACAGATGCTCAAAAGCAGCAAAGCTGAAGAGCCTGGCTCAGCTTCACTAGTGTGCAATTGACTGACTGCGAAAAACAAAGCAGCAGAGCACCGGGCTTCTGGGCGCTGTGAAGGCAATTGCCAAAACCAGGCAGCTGCTCCTTCCCAAGCACAGGCAGCTGCCTATGTTCTTGCTTGTCGACAAACTCACCGCTGCCCTTCTTTTCAGCAGCTGCCACCGTCTTCTGTGCATCTCGGAGCCTCTGGCAACGAGCAAGACTTGCCAAGGTGGGACACATCAGGACCAAGTCAAAACCCAGGCAAGTTGTCCTGGAACGCTTTCCATTCGCTTGCCGAGAGTGAATTCAAGAGGCAGGAGAGCGGCAGCCACTGTCCTCTGGCAGTCGGAAGGCTTCACAAACAAGCCCGCTTCTTTGCGGCTTCGTTCTTCGCCTCTTCTAAGCAACCGCGATCTCTGCTTCTCGGAGGCGAAGAAGCGGCTAATTCGCGCACAGCTCAGTAGAGCGGCAGCGCAGCGCTCCGGAGCGCCGCTTCAAGCCGAAAGACCCCGGGAAACGACACTTTCCTCCGGATAGCTCCGGAGCCGCGCTTCTGCTTCTCTAGTCATCTCTAGCTTAGCGAAAATCTTTCCCACTCCATTTGGCAAGGGGAGAGTGTACCTGCACTGCACACGAACCGCGGTTTGCAAAGAAAGAGGATTTGCTGCACATTCCAAGGACACGGCTCTTTCCGAGGCAATCTGCAACCTGCTGTCAGATGGAAGTGCTCTCTGCCCTCTCCTGCCCAGCTCTAGGTACTAGCGGGCACTTTCCAGCCTGGCCGAGGCAAACAACCTCGAGAGATGTCACAGAGCCTAAGTGGAGCACAGATGCTCAAAAGCAGCAAAGCTGAAGAGCCTGGCTCAGCTTCACTAGTGTGCAATTGACTGACTGCGAAAAACAAAGCAGCAGAGCACCGGGCTTCTGGGCGCTGTGAAGGCAATTGCCAAAACCAGGCAGCTGCTCCTTCCCAAGCACAGGCAGCTGCCTATGTTCTTGCTTGTCGACAAACTCACCGCTGCCCTTCTTTTCAGCAGCTGCCACCGTCTTCTGTGCATCTCGGAGCCTCTGGCGACGAGCAAGACTTGCCAAGGTGGGACGCATCAGGACCAAGTCAAAACCCAGGCAAGTTGTCCTGGAACGCTTTCCATTCGCTTGCCGAGAGTGAATTCAAGAGGCAGGAGAGCGGCAGCCACCGTCCTCTGGCAGTCGGAAGGCTTCGCACACAAGCCCGCTTCTTTGCGGCTTCGTTCTTCGCCTCTTCCAAGCAACCGCGATCTCTGCCTCTCGGAGGCGAAGAAGCGGCTAATTCGCGCACAGCTCAGTAGAGCGGCAGCGGAGCGCTCCGGAGCGCCGCTTCAAGCCGAAAGACGCCGGGAAACGGCACTTTCCTCCGGATAGCTCCGGAGCCGCTCTTCTGCTTCTCTAGTCATCGCTAGCTTACCGAAAATCTTTCCCACTCCATTTGGCAAGGGGAGAGCGTACCTGCACTGCACACGAACCGCGGTTTGCAAAGAAAGAGGATTTGCTGCACATTCCAAGGACACGGCTCTTTCCGAGGCAATCTGCAACCTGCTGTCAGATGGAAGTGCTCTCTGCCCTCTCCTGCCCAGCTCTAGGTACTAGCGGGCACTTTCCAGCCTGGGCGAGGCAAACAACCTCCAGAGATGTCACAGAGCCTAAGTGGAGCACAGATGCTAAGAAATAGCAAAGCTGAAGAGCCTGGCTCAGCTTCACTAGTGTGCAATTGACTGACTGCGAAAAACAAAGCAGCAGAGCACCGGGCTTCTGGGCGCTGTGAAGGCAATTGCCAAAACCAGGCAGCTGCTCCTTCCCAAGCACAGGCAGCTGCCTATGTTCTTGCTTGTCGACAAACTCACCGCTGCCCTTCTTTTCAGCAGCTGCCACCGTCTTCGGTGCATCTCGGAGCCTCTGGCAACGAGCAAGACTTGCCAAGGTGGGACACATCAGGACCAAGTAAAAACCCAGGCAAGTTGTCCTGGAACGCTTTCCATTCGCTTGCCGAGAGTGAATTCAAGAGGCAGGAGAGCGGCAGCCACTGTCCTCTGGCAGTCGGAAGGCTTCACAAACAAGCCCGCTTCTTTGCGGCTTCGTTCTTCGCCTCTTCTAAGCAACCGCGATCTCTGCTTCTCGGAGGCGAAGAAGCGGCTAATTCGCGCACAGCTCAGTAGAGCGGCAGCGCAGCGCTCCGGAGCGCCGCTTCAAGCCGAAAGACCCCGGGAAACGACACTTTCCTCCGGATAGCTCCGGAGCCGCGCTTCTGCTTCTCTAGTCATCGCTAGCTTAGCGAAAAGCTTTCCCACTCCATTTGGCAAGGGGAGAGCGTACCTGCACTGCACACGAACCGCGGTTTGCAAAGAAAGAGGATTTGCTGCACATTCCAAGGACACGGCTCTTTCCGAGGCAATCTGCAACCTGCTGTCAGATGGAAGTGCTCTCTGCCCTCTCCTGCCCAGCTCTAGGTACTAGCGGGCACTTTCCAGCCTGGGCGAGGCAAACAACCTCCAGAGATGTCACAGAGCATAAGTGGAGCACAGATGCTCAAAAGCAGCAAAGCTGAAGAGCCTGGCTCAGCTTCACTAGTGTGCAATTGACTGACTGCGAAAAACAAAGCAGCAGAGCACCGGGCTTCTGGGCGCTGTGAAGGCAATTGCCAAAACCAGGCAGCTGCTCCTTCCCAAGCACAGGCAGCTGCCTATGTTCTTGCTTGTCGACAAACTCACCGCTGCCCTTCTTTTCAGCAGCTGCCACCGTCTTCTGTGCATCTCGGAGCCTCTGGCGACGAGCAAGACTTGCCAAGGTGGGACACATCAGGACCAAGTCAAAACCCAGGCAAGTTGTCCTGGAACGCTTTCCATTCGCTTGCCGAGAGTGAATTCAAGAGGCAGGAGAGCGGCAGCCACCGTCCTCTGGCAGTCGGAAGGCTTCGCACACAAGCCCGCTTCTTTGCGGCTTCGTTCTTCGCCTCTTCTAAGCAACCGCGATCTCTGCTTCTCGGAGGCGAAGAAGCGGCTAATTCGCGCACAGCTCAGTAGAGCGGCAGCGCAGCGCTCCGGAGCGCCGCTTCAAGCCGAAAGACCCCGGGAAACGACACTTTCCTCCGGATAGCTCCGGAGCCGCGCTTCTGCTTCTCTAGTCATCGCTAGCTTAGCGAAAAGCTTTCCCACTCCATTTGGCAAGGGGAGAGCGTACCTGCACTGCACACGAACCGCGGTTTGCAAAGAAAGAGGATTTGCTGCACATTCCAAGGACACGGCTCTTTCCGAGGCAATCTGCAACCTGCTGTCAGATGGAAGTGCTCTCTGCCCTCTCCTGCCCAGCTCTAGGTACTAGCGGGCACTTTCCAGCCTGGGCGAGGCAAACAACCTCCAGAGATGTCACAGAGCATAAGTGGAGCACAGATGCTCAAAAGCAGCAAAGCTGAAGAGCCTGGCTCAGCTTCACTAGTGTGCAATTGACTGACTGCGAAAAACAAAGCAGCAGAGCACCGGGCTTCTGGGCGCTGTGAAGGCAATTGCCAAAACCAGGCAGCTGCTCCTTCCCAAGCACAGGCAGCTGCCTATGTTCTTGCTTGTCGACAAACTCACCGCTGCCCTTCTTTTCAGCAGCTGCCACCGTCTTCTGTGCATCTCGGAGCCTCTGGCGACGAGCAAGACTTGCCAAGGTGGGACACATCAGGACCAAGTCAAAACCCAGGCAAGTTGTCCTGGAACGCTTTCCATTCGCTTGCCGAGAGTGAATTCAAGAGGCAGGAGAGCGGCAGCCACCGTCCTCTGGCAGTCGGAAGGCTTCGCACACAAGCCCGCTTCTTTGCGGCTTCGTTCTTCGCCTCTTCCAAGCAACCGCGATCTCTGCTTCTCGGAGGCGAAGAAGCGGCTAATTCGCGCACAGCTCAGTAGAGCGGCAGCGGAGCGCTCCGGAGCGCTGCTTCAAGCCGAAAGACGCCGGGAAGCGGCACTTTCCTCCGGATAGCTCCGGAGCCGCTCTTCTGCTTCTCTAGTCATCTCTAGCTTAGCGAAAAGCTTTCCCACTCCATTTGGCAAGGGGAGAGCGTACCTGCACTGCACACGAACCGCGGTTTGCAAAGAAAGAGGATTTGCTGCACATTCCAAGGACACGGCTCTTTCCGAGGCAATCTGCAACCTGCTGTCAGATGGAAGTTCTCTCTGCCCTCTCCTGCCCAGCTCTAGGTACTAGCGGGCACTTTCCAGCCTGGCCGAGGCAAACAACCTCGAGACATGTCACAGTGCCTAAGTGGAGCACAGATGCTAAGAAATAGCAAAGCTGAAGAGCCTGGCTCAGCTTCACTAGTGTGCAATTGACTGACTGCGAAAAACAAAGCAGCAGAGCACCGGGCTTCTGGGCGCTGTGAAGGCAATTGCCAAAACCAGGCAGCTGTTCCTTCCCAAGCACAGGCAGCTGCCCATGTTCTTGCTTGTCGACAAACTCACCGCTGCCCTTCTTTTCAGCAGCTGCCACCGTCTTCGGTGCATCTCGGAGCCTCTGGCGACGAGCAAGACTTGCCAAGGTGGGACACATCAGGACCAAGTCAAAACCCAGGCAAGTTGTCCTGGAACGCTTTCCATTCGCTTGCCGAGAGTGAATTCAAGAGGCAGGAGAGCGGCAGCCACCGTCCTCTGGCAGTCGGAAGGCTTCGCACACAAGCCCGCTTCTTTGCGGCTTCGTTCTTCGCCTCTTCTAAGCAACCGCGATCTCTGCTTCTCGGAGGCGAAGAAGTGGCTAATTCGCGCACAGCTCAGTAGAGCGGCAGCAAAGCGCTCCGGAGCGCCGCTTCAAGCCGAAAGACGCCGGGAAGCGGCACTTTCCTCCGGATAGCTCCGGAGCCGCGCTTCTGCTTCTCTAGTCATCGCTATCTTAGCGAAAATCTTTCCCACTCCAGTTGGCAAGGGGAGAGCGTACCTGCACTGCACACTAACCGCGGTTTGCAAAGAAAGAGGATTTGCTGCACATTCCAAGGACACGGCTCTTTCCGAGGCAATCTGCAACCTGCTGTCAGCTGGAAGTGCTCTCTGCCCTCTCCTGCCCAGCTCTAGGTACTAGCGGGCACTTTCCAGCCTGGCCGAGGCAAACAACCTCCAGAGATGTCACAGAGCCTAAGTGGAGCACAGATGCTCAAAAGCAGCAAAGCTGAAGAGCCTGGCTCAGCTTCACTAGTGTGCAATTGACTGACTGCGAAAAACAAAGCAGCAGAGCACCGGGCTTCTGGGCGCTGTGAAGGCAATTGCCAAAACCAGGCAGCTGCTCCTTCCCAAGCACAGGCAGCTGCCTATGTTCTTGCTTGTCGACAAACTCACCGCTGCCCTTCTTTTCAGCAGCTGCCACCGTCTTCGGTGCATCTCGGAGCCTCTGGCAACGAGCAAGACTTGCCAAGGTGGGAGGCATCAGGACCAAGTCAAAACCCAGGCAAGTTGTCCTGGAACGCTTTCCATTCGCTTGCCGAGAGTGAATTCAAGAGGCAGGAGAGCGGCAGCCACTGTCCTCTGGCAGTCGGAAGGCTTCACAAACAAGCCCGCTTCTTTGCGGCTTCGTTCTTCGCCTCTTCTAAGCAACCGCGATCTCTGCTTCTCGGAGGCGAAGAAGCGGCTAATTCGCGCACAGCTCAGTAGAGCGGCAGCACAGCGCTCCGGAGCGCCGCTTCAAGCCGAAAGACGCCGGGAAACGACACTTTCCTCCGGATAGCTCCGGAGCCGCGCTTCTGCTTCTCTAGTCATCTCTAGCTTAGCGAAAATCTTTCCCACTCCATTTGGCAAGGGGAGAGTGTACCTGCACTGCACACGAACCGCGGTTTGCAAAGAAAGAGGATTTGCTGCACATTCCAAGGACACGGCTCTTTCCGAGGCAATCTGCAACCTGCTGTCAGATGGAAGTGCTCTCTGCCCTCTCCTGCCCAGCTCTAGGTACTAGCGGGCACTTTCCAGCCTGGCCGAGGCAAACAACCTCCAGAGATGTCACAGAGCCTAAGTGGAGCACAGATGCTAAGAAATAGCAAAGCTGAAGAGCCTGGCTCAGCTTCACTAGTGTGCAATTGACTGACTGCGAAAAACAAAGCAGCAGAGCACCGGGCTTCTGGGCGCTGTGAAGGCAATTGCCAAAACCAGGCAGCTGCTCCTTCCCAAGCACAGGCAGCTGCCTATGTTCTTGCTTGTCGACAAACTCACCGCTGCCCTTCTTTTCAGCAGCTGCCACCGTCTTCTGTGCATCTCGGAGCCTCTGGCGACGAGCAAGACTTGCCAAGGTGGGACGCATCAGGACCAAGTCAAAACCCAGGCAAGTTGTCCTGGAACGCTTTCCATTCGCTTGCCGAGAGTGAATTCAAGAGGCAGGAGAGCGGCAGCCACCGTCCTCTGGCAGTCGGAAGGCTTCGCACACAAGCCCGCTTCTTTGCGGCTTCGTTCTTCGCCTCTTCCAAGCAACCGCGATCTCTGCCTCTCGGAGGCGAAGAAGCGGCTAATTCGCGCACAGCTCAGTAGAGCGGCAGCGCAGCGCTCCGGAGCGCCGCTTCAAGCCGAAAGACGCCGGGAAACGGCACTTTCCTCCGGATAGCTCCGGAGCCGCGCTTCTGCTTCTCTAGTCATCGCTAGCTTAGCGAAAAGCTTTCCCACTCCATTTGGCAAGGGGAGAGCGTACCTGCACTGCACACGAACCGCGGTTTGCAAAGAAAGAGGATTTGCTGCACATTCCAAGGACACGGCTCTTTCCGAGGCAATCTGCAACCTGCTGTCAGATGGAAGTTCTCTCTGCCCTCTCCTGCCCAGCTCTAGGTACTAGCGGGCACTTTCCAGCCTGGCCGAGGCAAACAACCTCGAGACATGTCACAGAGCCTAAGTGGAGCACAGATGCTAAGAAATAGCAAAGCTGAAGAGCCTGGCTCAGCTTCACTAGTGTGCAATTGACTGACTGCGAAAAACAAAGCAGCAGAGCACCGGGCTTCTGGGCGCTGTGAAGGCAATTGCCAAAACCAGGCAGCTGTTCCTTCCCAAGCACAGGCAGCTGCCCATGTTCTTGCTTGTCGACAAACTCACCGCTGCCCTTCTTTTCAGCAGCTGCCACCGTCTTCGGTGCATCTCGGAGCCTCTGGCGACGAGCAAGACTTGCCAAGGTGGGACACATCAGGACCAAGTCAAAACCCAGGCAAGTTGTCCTGGAACGCTTTCCATTCGCTTGCCGAGAGTGAATTCAAGAGGCAGGAGAGCGGCAGCCACCGTCCTCTGGCAGTCGGAAGGCTTCACAAACAAGCCCGCTTCTTTGCGGCTTCGTTCTTCGCCTCTTCTAAGCAACCGCGATCTCTGCTTCTCGGAGGCGAAGAAGCGGCTAATTCGCGCACAGCTCAGTAGAGCGGCAGCGCAGCGCTCCGGAGCGCCGCTTCAAGCCGAAAGACCCCGGGAAACGACACTTTCCTCTGGATAGCTCCGGAGCCGCGCTTCTGCTTCTCTAGTCATCTCTAGCTTAGCGAAAATCTTTCCCACTCCAGTTGGCAAGGGGAGAGTGTACCTGCACTGCACACGAACCGCGGTTTGCAAAGAAAGAGGATTTGCTGCACATTCCAAGGACACGGCTCTTTCCGAGGCAATCTGCAACCTGCTGTCAGATGGAAGTTCTCTCTGCCCTCTCCTGCCCAGCTCTAGGTACTAGCGGGCACTTTCCAGCCTGGGCGAGGCAAACAACCTCGAGACATGTCACAGAGCCTAAGTGGAGCACAGATGCTAAGAAATAGCAAAGCTGAAGAGCCTGGCTCAGCTTCACTAGTGTGCAATTGACTGACTGCGAAAAACAAAGCAGCAGAGCACCGGGCTTCTGGGCGCTGTGAAGGCAATTGCCAAAACCAGGCAGCTGCTCCTTCCCAAGCACAGGCAGCTGCCCATGTTCTTGCTTGTCGACAAACTCACCGCTGCCCTTCTTTTCAGCAGCTGCCACCGTCTTCGGTGCATCTCGGAGCCTCTGGCGACGAGCAAGACTTGCCAAGGTGGGACGCATCAGGACCAAGTCAAAACCCAGGCAAGTTGTCCTGGAACGCTTTCCATTCGCTTGCCGAGAGTGAATTCAAGAGGCAGGAGAGCGGCAGCCACCGTCCTCCGGCAGTCGGAAGGCTTCGCACACAAGCCCGCTTCTTTGCGGCTTCGTTCTTCGCCTCTTCCAAGCAACCGCGATCTCTGCCTCTCGGAGGCGAAGAAGCGGCTAATTCGCGCACAGCTCAGTAGAGCGGCAGCGGAGCGCTCCGGAGCGCCGCTTCAAGCCGAAAGACGCCGGGAAACGGCACTTTCCTTTGGATAGCTCCGGAGCCGCTCTTCTGCTTCTCTAGTCATCGCTAGCTTAGCGAAAAGCTTTCCCACTCCATTTGGCAAGGGGAGAGCGTACCTGCACTGCACACTAACCGCGGTTTGCAAAGAAAGAGGATTTGCTGCACATTCCAAGGACACGGCTCTTTCCGAGGCAATCTGCAACCTGCTGTCAGATGGAAGTTCTCTCTGCCCTCTCCTGCCCAGCTCTAGGTACTAGCGGGCACTTTCCAGCCTGGCCGAGGCAAACAACCTCGAGACATGTCACAGAGCCTAAGTGGAGCACAGATGCTAAGAAATAGCAAAGCTGAAGAGCCTGGCTCAGCTTCACTAGTGTGCAATTGACTGACTGCGAAAAACAAAGCAGCAGAGCACCGGGCTTCTGGGCGCTGTGAAGGCAATTGCCAAAACCAGGCAGCTGTTCCTTCCCAAGCACAGGCAGCTGCCTATGTTCTTGCTTGTCGACAAACTCACCGCTGCCCTTCTTTTCAGCAGCTGCCACCGTCTTCGGTGCATCTCGGAGCCTCTGGCGACGAGCAAGACTTGCCAAGGTGGGACACATCAGGACCAAGTCAAAACCCAGGCAAGTTGTCCTGGAACGCTTTCCATTCGCTTGCCGAGAGTGAATTCAAGAGGCAGGAGAGCGGCAGCCACCGTCCTCTGGCAGTCGGAAGGCTTCGCACACAAGCCCGCTTCTTTGCGGCTTCGTTCTTCGCCTCTTCTAAGCAACCGCGATCTCTGCTTCTCGGAGGCGAAGAAGCGGCTAATTCGCGCACAGCTCAGTAGAGCGGCAGCGGAGCGCTCCGGAGCGCCGCTTCAAGCCGAAAGACGCCGGGAAACGGCACTTTCCTCCGGATAGCTCCGGAGCCGCGCTTCTGCTTCTCTAGTCATCGCTAGCTTAGCGAAAAGCTTTCCCACTCCATTTGGCAAGGGGAGAGCGTACCTGCACTGCACACGAACCGCGGTTTGCAAAGAAAGAGGATTTGCTGCACATTCCAAGGACACGGCTCTTTCCGAGGCAATCTGCAACCTGCTGTCAGATGGAAGTGCTCTCTGCCCTCTCCTGCCCAGCTCTAGGTACTAGCGGGCACTTTCCAGCCTGGCCGAGGCAAACAACCTCCAGAGATGTCACAGAGCCTAAGTGGAGCACAGATGCTCAAAAGCAGCAAAGCTGAAGAGCCTGGCTCAGCTTCACTAGTGTGCAATTGACTGACTGCGAAAAACAAAGCAGCAGAGCACCGGGCTTCTGGGCGCTGTGAAGGCAATTGCCAAAACCAGGCAGCTGTTCCTTCCCAAGCACAGGCAGCTGCCCATGTTCTTGCTTGTCGACAAACTCACCGCTGCCCTTCTTTTCAGCAGCTGCCACCGTCTTCGGTGCATCTCGGAGCCTCTGGCGACGAGCAAGACTTGCCAAGGTGGGACACATCAGGACCAAGTCAAAACCCAGGCAAGTTGTCCTGGAACGCTTTCCATTCGCTTGCCGAGAGTGAATTCAAGAGGCAGGAGAGCGGCAGCCACCGTCCTCTGGCAGTCGGAAGGCTTCGCACACAAGCCCGCTTCTTTGCGGCTTCGTTCTTCGCCTCTTCTAAGCAACCGCGATCTCTGCTTCTCGGAGGCGAAGAAGTGGCTAATTCGCGCACAGCTCAGTAGAGCGGCAGCAAAGCGCTCCGGAGCGCCGCTTCAAGCCGAAAGACGCCGGGAAGCGGCACTTTCCTCCGGATAGCTCCGGAGCCGCGCTTCTGCTTCTCTAGTCATCGCTATCTTAGCGAAAATCTTTCCCACTCCAGTTGGCAAGGGGAGAGCGTACCTGCACTGCACACTAACCGCGGTTTGCAAAGAAAGAGGATTTGCTGCACATTCCAAGGACACGGCTCTTTCCGAGGCAATCTGCAACCTGCTGTCAGCTGGAAGTGCTCTCTGCCCTCTCCTGCCCAGCTCTAGGTACTAGCGGGCACTTTCCAGCCTGGCCGAGGCAAACAACCTCCAGAGATGTCACAGAGCCTAAGTGGAGCACAGATGCTCAAAAGCAGCAAAGCTGAAGAGCCTGGCTCAGCTTCACTAGTGTGCAATTGACTGACTGCGAAAAACAAAGCAGCAGAGCACCGGGCTTCTGGGCGCTGTGAAGGCAATTGCCAAAACCAGGCAGCTGCTCCTTCCCAAGCACAGGCAGCTGCCTATGTTCTTGCTTGTCGACAAACTCACCGCTGCCCTTCTTTTCAGCAGCTGCCACCGTCTTCGGTGCATCTCGGAGCCTCTGGCAACGAGCAAGACTTGCCAAGGTGGGAGGCATCAGGACCAAGTCAAAACCCAGGCAAGTTTTCCTGGAACGCTTTCCATTCGCTTGCCGAGAGTGAATTCAAGAGGCAGGAGAGCGGCAGCCACTGTCCTCTGGCAGTCGGAAGGCTTCACAAACAAGCCCGCTTCTTTGCGGCTTCGTTCTTCGCCTCTTCTAAGCAACCGCGATCTCTGCTTCTCGGAGGCGAAGAAGCGGCTAATTCGCGCACAGCTCAGTAGAGCGGCAGCACAGCGCTCCGGAGCGCCGCTTCAAGCCGAAAGACCCCCGGGAAACGACACTTTCCTCCGGATAGCTCCGGAGCCGCGCTTCTGCTTCTCTAGTCATCTCTAGCTTAGCGAAAATCTTTCCCACTCCATTTGGCAAGGGGAGAGTGTACCTGCACTGCACACGAACCGCGGTTTGCAAAGAAAGAGGATTTGCTGCACATTCCAAGGACACGGCTCTTTCCGAGGCAATCTGCAACCTGCTGTCAGATGGAAGTGCTCTCTGCCCTCTCCTGCCCAGCTCTAGGTACTAGCGGGCACTTTCCAGCCTGGCCGAGGCAAACAACCTCCAGAGATGTCACAGAGCCTAAGTGGAGCACAGATGCTCAAAAGCAGCAAAGCTGAAGAGCCTGGCTCAGCTTCACTAGTGTGCAATTGACTGACTGCGAAAAACAAAGCAGCAGAGCACCGGGCTTCTGGGCGCTGTGAAGGCAATTGCCAAAACCAGGCAGCTGCTCCTTCCCAAGCACAGGCAGCTGCCTATGTTCTTGCTTGTCGACAAACTCACCGCTGCCCTTCTTTTCAGCAGCTGCCACCGTCTTCTGTGCATCTCGGAGCCTCTGGCGACGAGCAAGACTTGCCAAGGTGGGACGCATCAGGACCAAGTCAAAACCCAGGCAAGTTGTCCTGGAACGCTTTCCATTCGCTTGCCGAGAGTGAATTCAAGAGGCAGGAGAGCGGCAGCCACCGTCCTCTGGCAGTCGGAAGGCTTCGCACACAAGCCCGCTTCTTTGCGGCTTCGTTCTTCGCCTCTTCCAAGCAACCGCGATCTCTGCCTCTCGGAGGCGAAGAAGCGGCTAATTCGCGCACAGCTCAGTAGAGCGGCAGCGCAGCGCTCCGGAGCGCCGCTTCAAGCCGAAAGACGCCGGGAAACGGCACTTTCCTCCGGATAGCTCCGGAGCCGCGCTTCTGCTTCTCTAGTCATCGCTAGCTTAGCGAAAAGCTTTCCCACTCCATTTGGCAAGGGGAGAGCGTACCTGCACTGCACACGAACCGCGGTTTGCAAAGAAAGAGGATTTGCTGCACATTCCAAGGACACGGCTCTTTCCGAGGCAATCTGCAACCTGCTGTCAGATGGAAGTTCTCTCTGCCCTCTCCTGCCCAGCTCTAGGTACTAGCGGGCACTTTCCAGCCTGGCCGAGGCAAACAACCTCGAGACATGTCACAGAGCCTAAGTGGAGCACAGATGCTAAGAAATAGCAAAGCTGAAGAGCCTGGCTCAGCTTCACTAGTGTGCAATTGACTGACTGCGAAAAACAAAGCAGCAGAGCACCGGGCTTCTGGGCGCTGTGAAGGCAATTGCCAAAACCAGGCAGCTGTTCCTTCCCAAGCACAGGCAGCTGCCCATGTTCTTGCTTGTCGACAAACTCACCGCTGCCCTTCTTTTCAGCAGCTGCCACCGTCTTCGGTGCATCTCGGAGCCTCTGGCGACGAGCAAGACTTGCCAAGGTGGGACACATCAGGACCAAGTCAAAACCCAGGCAAGTTGTCCTGGAACGCTTTCCATTCGCTTGCCGAGAGTGAATTCAAGAGGCAGGAGAGCGGCAGCCACCGTCCTCTGGCAGTCGGAAGGCTTCACAAACAAGCCCGCTTCTTTGCGGCTTCGTTCTTCGCCTCTTCTAAGCAACCGCGATCTCTGCTTCTCGGAGGCGAAGAAGCGGCTAATTCGCGCACAGCTCAGTAGAGCGGCAGCGCAGCGCTCCGGAGCGCCGCTTCAAGCCGAAAGACCCCGGGAAACGACACTTTCCTCCGGATAGCTCCGGAGCCGCGCTTCTGCTTCTCTAGTCATCTCTAGCTTAGCGAAAATCTTTCCACTCCAGTTGGCAAGGGGAGAGTGTACCTGCACTGCACACGAACCGCGGTTTGCAAAGAAAGAGGATTTGCTGCACATTCCAAGGACACGGCTCTTTCCGAGGCAATCTGCAACCTGCTGTCAGATGGAAGTTCTCTCTGCCCTCTCCTGCCCAGCTCTAGGTACTAGCGGGCACTTTCCAGCCTGGGCGAGGCAAACAACCTCGAGACATGTCACAGAGCCTAAGTGGAGCACAGATGCTAAGAAATAGCAAAGCTGAAGAGCCTGGCTCAGCTTCACTAGTGTGCAATTGACTGACTGCGAAAAACAAAGCAGCAGAGCACCGGGCTTCTGGGCGCTGTGAAGGCAATTGCCAAAACCAGGCAGCTGCTCCTTCCCAAGCACAGGCAGCTGCCCATGTTCTTGCTTGTCGACAAACTCACCGCTGCCCTTCTTTTCAGCAGCTGCCACCGTCTTCGGTGCATCTCGGAGCCTCTGGCGACGAGCAAGACTTGCCAAGGTGGGAGGCATCAGGACCAAGTCAAAACCCAGGCAAGTTGTCCTGGAACGCTTTCCATTCGCTTGCCGAGAGTGAATTCAAGAGGCAGGAGAGCGGCAGCCACCGTCCTCCGGCAGTCGGAAGGCTTCGCACACAAGCCCGCTTCTTTGCGGCTTCGTTCTTCGCCTCTTCCAAGCAACCGCGATCTCTGCCTCTCGGAGGCGAAGAAGCGGCTAATTCGCGCACAGCTCAGTAGAGCGGCAGCGGAGCGCTCCCGGAGCGCCGCTTCAAGCCGAAAGACGCCGGGAAACGGCACTTTCCTTTGGATAGCTCCGGAGCCGCTCTTCTGCTTCTCTAGTCATCGCTAGCTTAGCGAAAAGCTTTCCCACTCCATTTGGCAAGGGGAGAGCGTACCTGCACTGCACACTAACCGCGGTTTGCAAAGAAAGAGGATTTGCTGCACATTCCAAGGACACGGCTCTTTCCGAGGCAATCTGCAACCTGCTGTCAGATGGAAGTTCTCTCTGCCCTCTCCTGCCCAGCTCTAGGTACTAGCGGGCACTTTCCCAGCCTGGCCGAGGCAAACAACCTCGAGACATGTCACAGAGCCTAAGTGGAGCACAGATGCTAAGAAATAGCAAAGCTGAAGAGCCTGGCTCAGCTTCACTAGTGTGCAATTGACTGACTGCGAAAAACAAAGCAGCAGAGCACCGGGCTTCTGGGCGCTGTGAAGGCAATTGCCAAAACCAGGCAGCTGTTCCTTCCCAAGCACAGGCAGCTGCCCATGTTCTTGCTTGTCGACAAACTCACCGCTGCCCTTCTTTTCAGCAGCTGCCACCGTCTTCGGTGCATCTCGGAGCCTCTGGCGACGAGCAAGACTTGCCAAGGTGGGACACATCAGGACCAAGTCAAAACCCAGGCAAGTTGTCCTGGAACGCTTTCCATTCGCTTGCCGAGAGTGAATTCAAGAGGCAGGAGAGCGGCAGCCACCGTCCTCTGGCAGTCGGAAGGCTTCGCACACAAGCCCGCTTCTTTGCGGCTTCGTTCTTCGCCTCTTCTAAGCAACCGCGATCTCTGCTTCTCGGAGGCGAAGAAGCGGCTAATTCGCGCACAGCTCAGTAGAGCGGCAGCGGAGCGCTCCGGAGCGCCGCTTCAAGCCGAAAGACGCCGGGAAACGGCACTTTCCTCCGGATAGCTCCGGAGCCGCGCTTCTGCTTCTCTAGTCATCGCTAGCTTAGTGAAAAGCTTTCCCACTCCATTTGGCAAGGGGAGAGCGTACCTGCACTGCACACGAACCGCGGTTTGCAAAGAAAGAGGATTTGCTGCACATTCCAAGGACACGGCTCTTTCCGAGGCAATCTGCAACCTGCTGTCAGATGGAAGTGCTCTCTGCCCTCTCCTGCCCAGCTCTAGCTACTAGCGGGCACTTTCCAGCCTGGCCGAGGCAAACAACCTCCAGAGATGTCACAGAGCCTAAGTGGAGCACAGATGCTCAAAAGCAGCAAAGCTGAAGAGCCTGGCTCAGCTTCACTAGTGTGCAATTGACTGACTGCGAAAAACAAAGCAGCAGAGCACCGGGCTTCTGGGCGCTGTGAAGGCAATTGCCAAAACCAGGCAGCTGCTCCTTCCCAAGCACAGGCAGCTGCCTATGTTCTTGCTTGTCGACAAACTCACCGCTGCCCTTCTTTTCAGCAGCTGCCACCGTCTTCTGTGCATCTCGGAGCCTCTGGCGACGAGCAAGACTTGCCAAGGTGGGACGCATCAGGACCAAGTCAAAACCCAGGCAAGTTGTCCTGGAACGCTTTCCATTCGCTTGCCGAGAGTGAATTCAAGAGGCAGGAGAGCGGCAGCCACCGTCCTCTGGCAGTCGGAAGGCTTCGCACACAAGCCCGCTTCTTTGCGGCTTCGTTCTTCGCCTCTTCCAAGCAACCGCGATCTCTGCCTCTCGGAGGCGAAGAAGCGGCTAATTCGCGCACAGCTCAGTAGAGCGGCAGCGCAGCGCTCCGGAGCGCCGCTTCAAGCCGAAAGACGCCGGGAAACGGCACTTTCCTCCGGATAGCTCCGGAGCCGCGCTTCTGCTTCTCTAGTCATCGCTAGCTTAGCGAAAAGCTTTCCCACTCCATTTGGCAAGGGGAGAGCGTACCTGCACTGCACACGAACCGCGGTTTGCAAAGAAAGAGGATTTGCTGCACATTCCAAGGACACGGCTCTTTCCGAGGCAATCTGCAACCTGCTGTCAGATGGAAGTTCTCTCTGCCCTCTCCTGCCCAGCTCTAGGTACTAGCGGGCACTTTCCAGCCTGGCCGAGGCAAACAACCTCGAGACATGTCACAGAGCCTAAGTGGAGCACAGATGCTAAGAAATAGCAAAGCTGAAGAGCCTGGCTCAGCTTCACTAGTGTGCAATTGACTGACTGCGAAAAACAAAGCAGCAGAGCACCGGGCTTCTGGGCGCTGTGAAGGCAATTGCCAAAAACCAGGCAGCTGTTCCTTCCCAAGCACAGGCAGCTGCCCATGTTCTTGCTTGTCGACAAACTCACCGCTGCCCTTCTTTTCAGCAGCTGCCACCGTCTTCGGTGCATCTCGGAGCCTCTGGCGACGAGCAAGACTTGCCAAGGTGGGACACATCAGGACCAAGTCAAAACCCAGGCAAGTTGTCCTGGAACGCTTTCCATTCGCTTGCCGAGAGTGAATTCAAGAGGCAGGAGAGCGGCAGCCACCGTCCTCTGGCAGTCGGAAGGCTTCACAAACAAGCCCGCTTCTTTGCGGCTTCGTTCTTCGCCTCTTCTAAGCAACGCGATCTCTGCTTCTCGGAGGCGAAGAAGCGGCTAATTCGCGCACAGCTCAGTAGAGCGGCAGCGCAGCGCTCCGGAGCGCCGCTTCAAGCCGAAAGACCCCGGGAAACGACACTTTCCTCCGGATAGCTCCGGAGCCGCGCTTCTGCTTCTCTAGTCATCTCTAGCTTAGCGAAAATCTTTCCCACTCCAGTTGGCAAGGGGAGAGCGTACCTGCACTGCACACTAACCGCGGTTTGCAAAGAAAGAGGATTTGCTGCACATTCCAAGGACACGGCTCTTTCCGAGGCAATCTGCAACCTGCTGTCAGATGGAAGTGCTCTCTGCCCTCTCCTGCCCAGCTCTAGGTACTAGCGGGCACTTTCCAGCCTGGGCGAGGCAAACAACCTCCAGAGATGTCACAGAGCCTAAGTGGAGCACAGATGCTCAAAAGCAGCAAAGCTGAAGAGCCTGGCTCAAGTTCACTAGTGTGCAATTGACTGACTGCGAAAAACAAAGCAGCAGAGCACCGAGCTTCTGGGCGCTGTGAAGGCAATTGCCAAAACCAGGCAGCTGCTCCTTCCCAAGCACAGGCAGCTGCCTATGTTCTTGCTTGTCGACAAACTCACCGCTGCCCTTCTTTTCAGCAGCTGCCACCGTCTTCGGTGCATCTCGGAGCCTCTGGCAACGAGCAAGACTTGCCAAGGTGGGAGGCATCAGGACCAAGTCAAAACCCAGGCAAGTTGTCCTGGAACGCTTTCCATTCGCTTGCCGAGAGTGAATTCAACAGGCAGGAGAGCGGCAGCCACCGTCCTCCAGCAGTCTGAAGGCTTCGCACACAAGCCCGCTTCTTTGCGGCTTCGTTCTTCGCCTCTTCCAAGCAACCGCCATCTCTGCTTCTCGGAGGCGAAGAAGCGGCTAATTCGCGCACAGCTCAGTAAAGCGGCAGCAAAGTGCTCCGGAGCGCCGCTTCAAGCCGAAAGACGCCGGGAAGCGGCACTTTCTTCCGGATAGCTCCGGAGCCGCGCTTCTGCTTCTCTAGTCATCTCTAGCTTAGCGAAAAGCTTTCCCACTCCATTTGGCAAGGGGAGAGCGTACCTGCACTGCACACTAACCGCGGTTTGCAAAGAAAGAGGATTTGCTGCACATTCCAAGGACACGGCTCTTTCCGAGGCAATCTGCAACCTGCTGTCAGATGGAAGTGCTCTCTGCCCTCTCCTGCCCAGCTCTAGGTACTAGCGGGCACTTTCCAGCCTGGGTGAGGCAAACAACCTCGAGAGATGTCACAGAGCCTAAGTGGAGCACAGATGCTCAAAAGCAGCAAAGCTGAAGAGCCTGGCTCAGCTTCACTAGTGTGCAATTGACTGACTGCGAAAAACAAAGCAGCAGAGCACCGGGCTTCTGGGCGCTGTGAAGGCAATTGCCAAAACCAGGCAGCTGCTCCTTCCCAAGCACAGGCAGCTGCCTATGTTCTTGCTTGTCGACAAACTCACCGCTGCCTTTCTTTTCAGCAGCTGCCACCGTCTTCGGTGCATCTCGGAGCCTCTGGCGACGAGCAAGACTTGCCAAGGTGGGAGGCATCAGGACCAAGTCAAAACCCAGGCAAGTTGTCCTGGAACGCTTTCCATTCGCTTGCCGAGAGTGAATTCAACAGGCAGGAGAGCGGCAGCCACCGTCCTCCAGCAGTCTGAAGGCTTCACAAACAAGCCCGCTTCTTTGCGGCTTCGTTCTTCGCCTCTTCCAAGCAACCGCGATCTCTGCTTCTCGGAGGCGAAGAAGCGGCTAATTCGCGCACAGCTCAGTAAAGCGGCAGCGGAGCGCTCCGGAGCGCCGCTTCAAGCCGAAAGACCCCGGGAAACGGCACTTTCCTCCGGATAGCTCCGGAGCCGCGCTTCTGCTTCTCTAGTCATCTCTAGCTTAGCGAAAAGCTTTCCCACTCCAGTTGGCAAGGGGAGAGTGGACCTGCACTGCACACTAACCGCGGTTTGCAAAGAAAGAGGATTTGCTGCACATTCCAAGGACACGGCTCTTTCCGAGGCAATCTGCAACCTGCTGTCAGATGGAAGTGCTCTCTGCCCTCTCCTGCCCAGCTCTAGGTACTAGCGGGCACTTGCCAGCCTGGGCGAGGCAAACAACCTCCAGAGATGTCACAGAGCATAAGTGGAGCACAGATGCTCAAAAGCAGCAAAGCTGAAGAGCCTGGCTCAGCTTCACTAGTGTGCAATTGACTGACTGTGAAAAACAAAGCAGCAGAGCACCGGGCTTCTGGGCGCTGTGAAGGCAATTGCCAAAACCAGGCAGCTGTTCCTTCCCAAGCACAGGCAGCTGCCCATGTTCTTGCTTGTCGACAAACTCACCGCTGCCCTTCTTTTCAGCAGCTGCCACCGTCTTCGGTGCATCTCGGAGCCTCTGGCGACGAGCAAGACTTGCCAAGGTGGGACACATCAGGACCAAGTCAAAACCCAGGCAAGTTGTCCTGGAACGCTTTCCATTCGCTTGCCGAGAGTGAATTCAAGAGGCAGGAGAGCGGCAGCCACCGTCCTCCAGCAGTCTGAAGGCTTCGCACACAAGCCCGCTTCTTTGCGGCTTCGTTCTTCGCCTCTTCCAAGCAACCGCGATCTCTGCTTCTCGGAGGCGAAGAAGCGGCTAATTCGCGCACAGCTCAGTAGAGCGGCAGCAGAGCGCTCCGGAGCGCCGCTTCAAGCCGAAAGACGCCGGGAAACGGCACTTTCCTCCGGATAGCTCCGGAGCCGCGCTTCTGCTTCTCTAGTCATCTCTAGCTTAGCGAAAAGCTTTCCCACTCCATTTGGCAAGGGGAGAGCGTACCTGCACTGCACACTAACCGCGGTTTGCAAAGAAAGAGGATTTGCTGCACATTCCAAGGACACGGCTCTTTCCGAGGCAATCTGCAACCTGCTGTCAGATGGAAGTGCTCTCTGCCCTCTCCTGCCCAGCTCTAGGTACTAGCGGGCACTTGCCAGCCTGGCCGAGGCAAACAACCTCGAGAGATGTCACAGAGCCTAAGTGGAGCACAGATGCTCAAAAGCAGCAAAGCTGAAGAGCCTGGCTCAGCTTCACTAGTGTGCAATTGACTGACTGCGAAAAACAAAGCAGCAGAGCACCGGGCTTCTGGGCGCTGTGAAGGCAATTGCCAAAACCAGGCAGCTGCTCCTTCCCAAGCACAGGCAGCTGCCTATGTTCTTGCTTGTCGACAAACTCACCGCTGCCCTTCTTTTCAGCAGCTGCCACCGTCTTCTGTGCATCTCGGAGCCTCTGGCGACGAGCAAGACTTGCCAAGGTGGGACGCATCAGGACCAAGTCAAAACCCAGGCAAGTTGTCCTGGAACGCTTTCCATTCGCTTGCCGAGAGTGAATTCAAGAGGCAGGAGAGCGGCAGCCACCGTCCTCTGGCAGTCGGAAGGCTTCGCACACAAGCCCGCTTCTTTGCGGCTTCGTTCTTCGCCTCTTCCAAGCAACCGCGATCTCTGCCTCTCGGAGGCGAAGAAGCGGCTAATTCGCGCACAGCATAGTAGAGTGGCAGCGGAGCGCTCCGGAGCGCCGCTTCAAGCCGAAAGACGCCGGGAAACGGCACTTTCCTCCGGATAGCTCCGGAGCCGCGCTTCTGCTTCTCTAGTCATCTCTAGCTTAGCGAAAAGCTTTCCCACTCCATTTGGCAAGGGGAGAGCGTACCTGCACTGCACACTAACCGCGGTTTGCAAAGAAAGAGGATTTGCTGCACATTCCAAGGACACGGCTCTTTCCGAGGCAATCTGCAACCTGCTGTCAGATGGAAGTGCTCTCTGCCCTCTCCTGCCCAGCTCTAGGTACTAGCGGGCACTTTCCAGCCTGGCCGAGGCAAACAACCTCGAGAGATGTCACAGAGCCTAAGTGGAGCACAGATGCTCAAAAGCAGCAAAGCTGAAGAGCCTGGCTCAGCTTCACTAGTGTGCAATTGACTGACTGCGAAAAACAAAGCAGCAGAGCACCGGGCTTCTGGGCGCTGTGAAGGCAATTGCCAAAACCAGGCAGCTGTTCCTTCCCAAGCACAGGCAGCTGCCTATGTTCTTGCTTGTCGACAAACTCACCGCTGCCCTTCTTTTCAGCAGCTGCCACCGTCTTCTGTGCATCTCGGAGCCTCTGGCGACGAGCAAGACTTGCCAAGGTGGGACACATCAGGACCAAGTCAAAACCCAGGCAAGTTGTCCTGGAACGCTTTCCATTCGCTTGCCGAGAGTGAATTCAAGAGGCAGGAGAGCGGCAGCCACTGTCCTCTGGCAGTCTGAAGGCTTAGCACACAAGCCCGCTTCTTTGCGGCTTCGTTCTTCGCCTCTTCCAAGCAACCGCGATCTCTGCTTCTCGGAGGCGAAGAAGCGGCTAATTCGCGCACAGCTCAGTAGAGCGCCAGCGGAGCGCTCCGGAGCGCCGCTTCAAGCCGAAAGACATCGGGAAGCGGCACTTTCCTCCCGGATAGCTCCGGAGCCGCGCTTCTGCTTCTCTAGTCATCTCTAGCTTAGCGAAAAGCTTTCCCACTCCATTTGGCAAGGGGAGAGTGTACCTGCACTGCACACGAACCGCGGTTTGCAAAGAAAGAGGATTTGCTGCACATTCCAAGAACACGACTCTTTCCGAGGCAATCTGCAACCTGCTGTCAGATGGAAGTGCTCTCTGCCCTCTCCTGCCCAGCTCTAGGTACTAGCGGGCACTTTCCAGCCTGGCCGAGGCAAACAACCTCCAGAGATGTCACAGAGCATAAGTGGAGCACAGATGCTCAAAAGCAGCAAAGCTGAAGAGCCTGGCTCAGCTTCACTAGTGTGCAATTGACTGACTGCGAAAAACAAAGCAGCAGAGCACCGGGCTTCTGGGCGCTGTGAAGGCAATTGCCAAAACCAGGCAGCTGTTCCTTCCCAAGCACAGGCAGCTGCCTATGTTCTTGCTTGTAGACAAACTCACCGCTGCCCTTCTTTTCAGCAGCTGCCACCGTCTTCGGTGCATCTCGGAGCCTCTGGCGACGAGCAAGACTTGCCAAGGTGGGACGCATCAGGACCAAGTCAAAACCCAGGCAAGTTGTCCTGGAACGCTTTCCATTCGCTTGCCGAGAGTGAATTCAAGAGGCAGGAGAGCGGCAGCCACTGTCCTCTGGCAGTCTGAAGGCTTCACACACAAGCCCGCTTCTTTGTGGCTTCGTTCTTCGCCTCTTCTAAGCAACCGCGATCTCTGCTTCTCGGAGGCGAAGAAGCGGCTAATTCGCGCACAGCTCAGTAGAGCGGCAGCAAAGCGCTCCGGAGCGCCGCTTCAAGCCGAAAGACGCCGGGAAGCGGCACTTTCCTCCGGATAGCTCCGGAGCCGCGCTTCTGCTTCTCTAGTCATCTCTAGCTTAGCGAAAAGCTTTCCCACTCCATTTGGCAAGGGGAGAGTGTACCTGCACTGCACACGAACCGCGGTTTGCAAAGAAAGAGGATTTGCTGCACATTCCAAGGACACCGGCTCTTTCCGAGGCAATCTGCAACCTGCTGTCAGATGGAAGTGCTCTCTGCCCTCTCCTGCCCAGCTCTAGGTACTAGCGGGCACTTGCCAGCCTGGGTGAGGCAAACAACCTCGAGAGATGTCACAGAGCATAAGTGGAGCACAGATGCTCAAAAGCAGCAAAGCTGAAGAGCCTGGCTCAGCTTCACTAGTATGCAATTGACTGACTGCGAAAAACAAAGCAGCAGAGCACCGGGCTTCTGGGCGCTGTGAAGGCAATTGCCAAAACCAGGCAGCTGCTCCTTCCCAAGCACAGGCAGCTGCCCATGTTCTTGCTTGTAGACAAACTCACCGCTGCCCTTCTTTTCAGCAGCTGCCACCGTCTTCGGTGCATCTCGGAGCCTCTGGCAACGAGCAAGACTTGCCAAGGTGGGACACATCAGGACCAAGTCAAAACCCAGGCAAGTTGTCCTGGAACGCTTTCCATTCGCTTGCCGAGAGTGAATTCAAGAGGCAGGAGAGCGGCAGCCACCGTCCTCTGGCAGTCGGAAGGCTTCACAAACAAGCCCGCTTCTTTGCGGCTTCGTTCTTCGCCTCTTCTAAGCAACCGCGATCTCTGCTTCTCGGAGGCGAAGAAGCGGCTAATTCGCGCACAGCTCAGTAGAGCGGCAGCGGAGCGCTCCGGAGCGCCGCTTCAAGCCGAAAGACGCCGGGAAGCGGCACTTTCCTCCGGATAGCTCCGGAGCCGCGCTTCTGCTTCTCTAGTCATCGCTATCTTAGCGAAAATCTTTCCCACTCCAGTTGGCAAGGGGAGAGCGTACCTGCACTGCACACTAACCGCGGTTTGCAAAGAAAGAGGATTTGCTGCACATTCCAAGGACACGGCTCTTTCCGAGCAATCTGCAACCTGCTGTCAGATGGAAGTGCTCTCTGCCCTCTCCTGCCCAGCTCTAGGTACTAGCGGGCACTTTCCAGCCTGGGCGAGGCAAACAACCTCCAGAGATGTCACAGAGCCTAAGTGGAGCACAGATGCTCAAAAGCAGCAAAGCTGAAGAGCCTGGCTCAAGTTCACTAGTGTGCAATTGACTGACTGCGAAAAACAAAGCAGCAGAGCACCGAGCTTCTGGGCGCTGTGAAGGCAATTGCCAAAACCAGGCAGCTGCTCCTTCCCAAGCACAGGCAGCTGCCTATGTTCTTGCTTGTCGACAAACTCAACCGCTGCCCTTCTTTTCAGCAGCTGCCACCGTCTTCGGTGCATCTCGGAGCCTCTGGCAACGAGCAAGACTTGCCAAGGTGGGAGGCATCAGGACCAAGTCAAAACCCAGGCAAGTTGTCCTGGAACGCTTTCCATTCGCTTGCCGAGAGTGAATTCAACAGGCAGGAGAGCGGCAGCCACCGTCCTCCAGCAGTCTGAAGGCTTCGCACACAAGCCCGCTTCTTTGCGGCTTCGTTCTTCGCCTCTTCCAAGCAACCGCGATCTCTGCTTCTCGGAGGCGAAGAAGCGGCTAATTCGCGCACAGCTCAGTAGAGCGGCAGCAGAGCGCTCCGGAGCGCCGCTTCAAGCCGAAAGACGCCGGGAAACGGCACTTTCCTCCGGATAGCTCCGGAGCCGCGCTTCTGCTTCTCTAGTCATCTCTAGCTTAGCGAAAAGCTTTCCCACTCCATTTGGCAAGGGGAGAGCGTACCTGCACTGCACACTAACCGCGGTTTGCAAAGAAAGAGGATTTGCTGCACATTCCAAGGACACGGCTCTTTCCGAGGCAATCTGCAACCTGCTGTCAGATGGAAGTGCTCTCTGCCCTCTCCTGCCCAGCTCTAGGTACTAGCGGGCACTTGCCAGCCTGGCCGAGGCAAACAACCTCGAGAGATGTCACAGAGCCTAAGTGGAGCACAGATGCTCAAAAGCAGCAAAGCTGAAGAGCCTGGCTCAGCTTCACTAGTGTGCAATTGACTGACTGCGAAAAACAAAGCAGCAGAGCACCGGGCTTCTGGGCGCTGTGAAGGCAATTGCCAAAACCAGGCAGCTGCTCCTTCCCAAGCACAGGCAGCTGCCTATGTTCTTGCTTGTCGACAAACTCACCGCTGCCCTTCTTTTCAGCAGCTGCCACCGTCTTCTGTGCATCTCGGAGCCTCTGGCGACGAGCAAGACTTGCCAAGGTGGGAGGCATCAGGACCAAGTCAAAACCCAGGCAAGTTGTCCTGGAACGCTTTCCATTCGCTTGCCGAGAGTGAATTCAAGAGGCAGGAGAGCGGCAGCCACCGTCCTCTGGCAGTCGGAAGGCTTCGCACACAAGCCCGCTTCTTTGCGGCTTCGTTCTTCGCCTCTTCCAAGCAACCGCGATCTCTGCCTCTCGGAGGCGAAGAAGCGGCTAATTCGCGCACAGCATAGTAGAGTGGCAGCGGAGCGCTCCGGAGCGCCGCTTCAAGCCGAAAGACGCCGGGAAGCGGCACTTTCCTTTGGATAGCTCCGGAGCCGCGCTTCTGCTTCTCTAGTCATCTCTAGCTTAGCGAAAAGCTTTCCCACTCCATTGGCAAGGGGAGAGCGTACCTGCACTGCACACTAACCGCGGTTTGCAAAGAAAGAGGATTTGCTGCACATTCCAAGGACACGGCTCTTTCCGAGGCAATCTGCAACCTGCTGTCAGATGGAAGTGCTCTCTGCCCTCTCCTGCCCAGCTCTAGGGTACTAGCGGGCACTTTCCAGCCTGGCCGAGGCAAACAACCTCGAGAGATGTCACAGAGCCTAAGTGGAGCACAGATGCTCAAAAGCAGCAAAGCTGAAGAGCCTGGCTCAGCTTCACTAGTGTGCAATTGACTGACTGCGAAAAACAAAGCAGCAGAGCACCGGGCTTCTGGGCGCTGTGAAGGCAATTGCCAAAACCAGGCAGCTGTTCCTTCCCAAGCACAGGCAGCTGCCTATGTTCTTGCTTGTCGACAAACTCACCGCTGCCCTTCTTTTCAGCAGCTGCCACCGTCTTCTGTGCATCTCGGAGCCTCTGGCGACGAGCAAGACTTGCCAAGGTGGGACACATCAGGACCAAGTCAAAACCCAGGCAAGTTGTCCTGGAACGCTTTCCATTCGCTTGCCGAGAGTGAATTCAAGAGGCAGGAGAGCGGCAGCCACTGTCCTCTGGCAGTCTGAAGGCTTAGCACACAAGCCCGCTTCTTTGCGGCTTCGTTCTTCGCCTCTTCCAAGCAACCGCGATCTCTGCTTCTCGGAGGCGAAGAAGCGGCTAATTCGCGCACAGCTCAGTAGAGCGCCAGCGGAGCGCTCCGGAGCGCCGCTTCAAGCCGAAAGACATCGGGAAGCGGCACTTTCCTCCGGATAGCTCCGGAGCCGCGCTTCTGCTTCTCTAGTCATCTCTAGCTTAGCGAAAAGCTTTCCCACTCCATTTGGCAAGGGGAGAGTGTACCTGCACTGCACACGAACCGCGGTTTGCAAAGAAAGAGGATTTGCTGCACATTCCAAGAACACGACTCTTTCCGAGGCAATCTGCAACCTGCTGTCAGATGGAAGTGCTCTCTGCCCTCTCCTGCCCAGCTCTAGGTACTAGCGGGCACTTTCCAGCCTGGGTGAGGCAAACAACCTCGAGAGATGTCACAGAGCATAAGTGGAGCACAGATGCTCAAAAGCAGCAAAGCTGAAGAGCCTGGCTCAGCTTCACTAGTGTGCAATTGACTGACTGCGAAAAACAAAGCAGCAGAGCACCGGGCTTCTGGGCGCTGTGAAGGCAATTGCCAAAACCAGGCAGCTGTTCCTTCCCAAGCACAGGCAGCTGCCTATGTTCTTGCTTGTAGACAAACTCACCGCTGCCCTTCTTTTCAGCAGCTGCCACCGTCTTCGGTGCATCTCGGAGCCTCTGGCGACGAGCAAGACTTGCCAAGGTGGGACGCATCAGGACCAAGTCAAAACCCAGGCAAGTTGTCCTGGAACGCTTTCCATTCGCTTGCCGAGAGTGAATTCAAGAGGCAGGAGAGCGGCAGCCACTGTCCTCTGGCAGTCTGAAGGCTTCACACACAAGCCCGCTTCTTTGTGGCTTCGTTCTTCGGCTCTTCTAAGCAACCGCGATCTCTGCTTCTCGGAGGCGAAGAAGCGGCTAATTCGCGCACAGCTCAGTAGAGCGGCAGCAAAGCGCTCCGGAGCGCCGCTTCAAGCCGAAAGACGCCGGGAAACGGCACTTTCCTCCGGATAGCTCCGGAGCCGCGCTTTTGCTTCTCTAGTCATCTCTAGCTTAGCGAAAACCTTTCCCACTCCATTTGGCAAGGGGAGAATGTACCTGCACTGCACACTTAGTGCGGTTGGCAAAGAAAGAGGATTTGCTGCACATTCCAAGGACACGGCTCTTTCCGAGGCAATCTGCAACCTGCTGTCAGCTGGAAGTGCTCTCTGCCCTCTCCTGCCCAGCTCTAGGTACTAGCGGGCACTTTCCAGCCTGGCCGAGGCAAACAACCTCCAGAGATGTCACAGAGCCTAAGTGGAGCACAGATGCTCAAAAGCAGCAAAGCTGAAGAGCCTGGCTCAGCTTCACTAGTGTGCAATTGACTGACTGCGAAAAACAAAGCAGCAGAGCACCGGGCTTCTGGGCGCTGTGAAGGCAATTGCCAAAACCAGGCAGCTGCTCCTTCCCAAGCACAGGCAGCTGCCTATGTTCTTGCTTGTCGACAAACTCACCGCTGCCCTTCTTTTCAGCAGCTGCCACCGTCTTCGGTGCATCTCGGAGCCTCTGGCAACGAGCAAGACTTGCCAAGGTGGGAGGCATCAGGACCAAGTCAAAACCCAGGCAAGTTGTCCTGGAACGCTTTCCATTCGCTTGCCGAGAGTGAATTCAAGAGGCAGGAGAGCGGCAGCCACTGTCCTCTGGCAGTCGGAAGGCTTCACACACAAGCCCGCTTCTTTGCGGCTTCGTTCTTCGCCTCTTCTAAGCAACCGCGATCTCTGCTTCTCGGAGGCGAAGAAGCGGCTAATTCGCGCACAGCTCAGTAGAGCGGCAGCGCAGCGCTCCGGAGCGCCGCTTCAAGCCGAAAGACGCCGGGAAACGGCACTTTCCTCCGGATAGCTCCGGAGCCGCGCTTCTGCCTCTCTAGTCGTCTCTATCTTAGCGAAAAGCTTTCCCACTCCATTTGGCAAGGGGAGAGTGGACCTGCACTGCACACTAACCGCGGTTTGCAAAGAAAGAGGATTTGCTGCACATTCCAAGGACACGGCTCTTTCCGAGGCAATCTGCAACCTGCTGTCAGATGGAAGTGCTCTCTGCCCTCTCCTGCCCAGCTCTAGGTACTAGCGGGCACTTTCCAGCCTGGCCGAGGCAAACAACCTCGAGACATGTCACAGAGCCTAAGTGGAGCACAGATGCTAAGAAATAGCAAAGCTGAAGAGCCTGGCTCAGCTTCACTAGTGTGCAATTGACTGACTGCGAAAAACAAAGCAGCAGAGCACCGGGCTTCTGGGCGCTGTGAAGGCAATTGCCAAAACCAGGCAGCTGCTCCTTCCCAAGCACAGGCAGCTGCCCATGTTCTTGCTTGTCGACAAACTCACCGCTGCCCTTCTTTTCAGCAGCTGCCACCGTCTTCGGTGCATCTCGGAGCCTCTGGCGACGAGCAAGACTTGCCAAGGTGGGACACATCAGGACCAAGTCAAAACCCAGGCAAGTTGTCCTGGAACGCTTTCCATTCGCTTGCCGAGAGTGAATTCAAGAGGCAGGAGAGCGGCAGCCACCGTCCTCTGGCAGTCGGAAGGCTTCGCACACAAGCCCGCTTCTTTGCGGCTTCGTTCTTCGCCTCTTCTAAGCAACCGCGATCTCTGCTTCTCGGAGGCGAAGAAGTGGCTAATTCGCGCACAGCTCAGTAAAGCGGCAGCAAAGCGCTCCGGAGCGCCGCTTCAAGCCGAAAGACGCCGGGAAGCGGCACTTTCCTCCGGATAGCTCCGGAGCCGCGCTTCTGCTTCTCTAGTCATCTCTAGCTTAGCGAAAATCTTTCCCACTCCAGTTGGCAAGGGGAGAGTGTACCTGCACTGCACACGAACCGCGGTTTGCAAAGAAAGAGGATTTGCTGCACATTCCAAGGACACGGCTCTTTCCGAGGCAATCTGCAACCTGCTGTCAGATGGAAGTTCTCTCTGCCCTCTCCTGCCCAGCTCTAGGTACTAGCGGGCACTTTCCAGCCTGGGCGAGGCAAACAACCTCGAGACATGTCACAGAGCCTAAGTGGAGCACAGATGCTAAGAAATAGCAAAGCTGAAGAGCCTGGCTCAGCTTCACTAGTGTGCAATTGACTGACTGCGAAAAACAAAGCAGCAGAGCACCGGGCTTCTGGGCGCTGTGAAGGCAATTGCCAAAACCAGGCAGCTGCTCCTTCCCAAGCACAGGCAGCTGCCCATGTTCTTGCTTGTCGACAAACTCACCGCTGCCCTTCTTTTCAGCAGCTGCCACCGTCTTCGGTGCATCTCGGAGCCTCTGGCAACGAGCAAGACTTGCCAAGGTGGGACACATCAGGACCAAGTAAAAACCCAGGCAAGTTGTCCTGGAACGCTTTCCATTCGCTTGCCGAGAGTGAATTCAAGAGGCAGGAGAGCGGCAGCCACCGTCCTCTGGCAGTCGGAAGGCTTCACAAACAAGCCCGCTTCTTTGCGGCTTCGTTCTTCGCCTCTTCTAAGCAACCGCGATCTCTGCTTCTCGGAGGCGAAGAAGCGGCTAATTCGCGCACAGCTCAGTAGAGCGGCCGCGGAGCGCTCCGGAGCGCCGCTTCAAGCCGAAAGACCCCGGGAAACGACACTTTCCTCCGGATAGCTCCGGAGCCGCGCTTCTGCTTCTCTAGTCATCGCTATCTTAGCGAAAATCTTTCCCACTCCAGTTGGCAAGGGGAGAGCGTACCTGCACTGCACACTAACCGCGGTTTGCAAAGAAAGAGGATTTGCTGCACATTCCAAGAACACGACTCTTTCCGAGGCAATCTGCAACCTGCTGTCAGATGGAAGTGCTCTCTGCCCTCTCCTGCCCAGCTCTAGGTACTAGCGGGCACTTTCCAGCCTGGGCGAGGCAAACAACCTCCAGAGATGTCACAGAGCCTAAGTGGAGCACAGATGCTCAAATACAGCAAAGCTGAAGAGCCTGGCTCAGCTTCACTAGTGTGCAATTGACTGACTGCGAAAAACAAAGCAGCAGAGCACCGGGCTTCTGGGCGCTGTGAAGGCAATTGCCAAAACCAGGCAGCTGCTCCTTCCCAAGCACAGGCAGCTGCCTATGTTCTTGCTTGTCGACAAACTCACCGCTGCCCTTCTTTTCAGCAGCTGCCACCGTCTTCTGTGCATCTCGGAGCCTCTGGCAACGAGCAAGACTTGCCAAGGTGGGAGGCATCAGGACCAAGTCAAAACCCAGGCAAGTTGTCCTGGAACGCTTTCCATTCGCTTGCCGAGAGTGAATTCAACAGGCAGGAGAGCGGCAGCCACTGTCCTCTGGCAGTCGGAAGGCTTCACAAACAAGCCCGCTTCTTTGCGGCTTCGTTCTTCGCCTCTTCTAAGCAACCGCGATCTCTGCTTCTCGGAGGCGAAGAAGCGGCTAATTCGCGCACAGCTCAGTAGAGCGGCAGCGCAGCGCTCCGGAGCGCCGCTTCAAGCCGAAAGACCCCGGGAAACGACGCTTTCCTCCGGATAGCTCCGGAGCCGCGCTTCTGCTTCTCTAGTCATCTCTAGCTTAGCGAAAATCTTTCCCACTCCATTTGGCAAGGGGAGAGTGTACCTGCACTGCACACGAACCGCGGTTTGCAAAGAAAGAGGATTTGCTGCACATTCCAAGGACACGGCTCTTTCCGAGGCAATCTGCAACCTGCTGTCAGATGGAAGTGCTCTCTGCCCTCTCCTGCCCAGCTCTAGGTACTAGCGGGCACTTTCCAGCCTGGCCGAGGCAAACAACCTCGAGAGATGTCACAGAGCCTAAGTGGAGCACAGATGCTCAAAAGCAGCAAAGCTGAAGAGCCTGGCTCAGCTTCACTAGTGTGCAATTGACTGACTGCGAAAAACAAAGCAGCAGAGCACCGGGCTTCTGGGCGCTGTGAAGGCAATTGCCAAAACCAGGCAGCTGCTCCTTCCCAAGCACAGGCAGCTGCCTATGTTCTTGCTTGTCGACAAACTCACCGCTGCCCTTCTTTTCAGCAGCTGCCACCGTCTTCTGTGCATCTCGGAGCCTCTGGCGACGAGCAAGACTTGCCAAGGTGGGACGCATCAGGACCAAGTCAAAACCCAGGCAAGTTGTCCTGGAACGCTTTCCATTCGCTTGCCGAGAGTGAATTCAAGAGGCAGGAGAGCGGCAGCCACCGTCCTCTGGCAGTCGGAAGGCTTCGCACACAAGCCCGCTTCTTTGCGGCTTCGTTCTTCGCCTCTTCCAAGCAACCGCGATCTCTGCCTCTCGGAGGCGAAGAAGCGGCTAATTCGCGCACAGCTCAGTAGAGCGGCAGCGGAGCGCTCCGGAGCGCCGCTTCAAGCCGAAAGACGCCGGGAAACGGCACTTTCCTCCGGATAGCTCCGGAGCCGCTCTTCTGCTTCTCTAGTCATCGCTAGCTTACCGAAAAACTTTCCCACTCCATTTGGCAAGGGGAGAGCGTACCTGCACTGCACACGAACCGCGGTTTGCAAAGAAAGAGGATTTGCTGCACATTCCAAGGACACGGCTCTTTCCGAGGCAATCTGCAACCTGCTGTCAGATGGAAGTGCTCTCTGCCCTCTCCTGCCCAGCTCTAGGTACTAGCGGGCACTTTCCAGCCTGGCCGAGGCAAACAACCTCGAGAGATGTCACAGAGCCTAAGTGGAGCACAGATGCTAAGAAATAGCAAAGCTGAAGAGCCTGGCTCAGCTTCACTAGTGTGCAATTGACTGACTGCGAAAAACAAAGCAGCAGAGCACCGGGCTTCTGGGCGCTGTGAAGGCAATTGCCAAAACCAGGCAGCTGTTCCTTCCCAAGCACAGGCAGCTGCCCATGTTCTTGCTTGTCGACAAACTCACCGCTGCCCTCCTTTTCAGCAGCTGCCACCGTCTTCGGTGCATCTCGGAGCCTCTGGCGACGAGCAAGACTTGCCAAGGTGGGACACATCAGGACCAAGTCAAAACCCAGGCAAGTTGTCCTGGAACGCTTTCCATTCGCTTGCCGAGAGTGAATTCAAGAGGCAGGAGAACAGCAGCCACCGTCCTCTGGCAGTCGGAAGGCTTCGCACACAAGCCCGCTTCTTTGCGGCTTCGTTCTTCGCCTCTTCTAAGCAACCGCGATCTCTGCTTCTCGGAGGCGAAGAAGTGGCTAATTCGCGCACAGCTCAGTAAAGCGGCAGCAAAGCGCTCCGGAGCGCCGCTTCAAGCCGAAAGACGCCGGGAAACGGCACTTTCCTCCGGATAGCTCCGGAGCCGCGCTTCTGCTTCTCTAGTCATCGCTATCTTAGCGAAAATCTTTCCCACTCCAGTTGGCAAGGGGAGAGCGTACCTGCACTGCACACTAACCGCGGTTTGCAAAGAAAGAGGATTTGCTGCACATTCCAAGGACACGGCTCTTTCCGAGGCAATCTGCAACCTGCTGTCAGATGCAAGTGCTCTCTGCCCTCTCCTGCCCAGCTCTAGGTACTAGCGGGCACTTTCCAGCCTGGGCGAGGCAAACAACCTCCAGAGATGTCACAGAGCATAAGTGGAGCACAGATGCTAAGAAATAGCAAAGCTGAAGAGCCTGGCTCAGCTTCACTAGTGTGCAATTGACTGACTGCGAAAAACAAAGCAGCAGAGCACCGGGCTTCTGGGCGCTGTGAAGGCAATTGCCAAAACCAGGCAGCTGCTCCTTCCCAAGCACAGGCAGCTGCCCATGTTCTTGCTTGTCGACAAACTCACCGCTGCCCTTCTTTTCAGCAGCTGCCACCGTCTTCGGTGCATCTCGGAGCCTCTGGCAACGAGCAAGACTTGCCAAGGTGGGACACATCAGGACCAAGTAAAAACCCAGGCAAGTTGTCCTGGAACGCTTTCCATTCGCTTGCCGAGAGTGAATTCAAGAGGCAGGAGAGCGGCAGCCACCGTCCTCTGGCAGTCGGAAGGCTTCACAAACAAGCCCGCTTCTTTGCGGCTTCGTTCTTCGCCTCTTCTAAGCAACCGCGATCTCTGCTTCTCGGAGGCGAAGAAGCGGCTAATTCGCGCACAGCTCAGTAGAGCGGCCGCGGAGCGCTCCGGAGCGCCGCTTCAAGCCGAAAGACCCCGGGAAACGACACTTTCCTCCGGATAGCTCCGGAGCCGCGCTTCTGCTTCTCTAGTCATCGCTATCTTAGCGAAAATCTTTCCCACTCCAGTTGGCAAGGGGAGAGCGTACCTGCACTGCACACTAACCGCGGTTTGCAAAGAAAGAGGATTTGCTGCACATTCCAAGGACACGGCTCTTTCCGAGGCAATCTGCAACCTGCTGTCAGATGGAAGTGCTCTCTGCCCTCTCCTGCCCAGCTCTAGGTACTAGCGGGCACTTTCCAGCCTGGGCGAGGCAAACAACCTCCAGAGATGTCACAGAGCCTAAGTGGAGCACAGATGCTCAAATACAGCAAAGCTGAAGAGCCTGGCTCAGCTTCACTAGTGTGCAATTGACTGACTGCGAAAAACAAAGCAGCAGAGCACCGGGCTTCTGGGCGCTGTGAAGGCAATTGCCAAAACCAGGCAGCTGCTCCTTCCCAAGCACAGGCAGCTGCCTATGTTCTTGCTTGTCGACAAACTCACCGCTGCCCTTCTTTTCAGCAGCTGCCACCGTCTTCTGTGCATCTCGGAGCCTCTGGCAACGAGCAAGACTTGCCAAGGTGGGAGGCATCAGGACCAAGTCAAAACCCAGGCAAGTTGTCCTGGAACGCTTTCCATTCGCTTGCCGAGAGTGAATTCAAGAGGCAGGAGAGCGGCAGCCACTGTCCTCTGGCAGTCGGAAGGCTTCACAAACAAGCCCGCTTCTTTGCGGCTTCGTTCTTCGCCTCTTCTAAGCAACCGCGATCTCTGCTTCTCGGAGGCGAAGAAGCGGCTAATTCGCGCACAGCTCAGTAGAGCGGCAGCGCAGCGCTCCGGAGCGCCGCTTCAAGCCGAAAGACCCCGGGAAACGACGCTTTCCTCCGGATAGCTCCGGAGCCGCGCTTCTGCTTCTCTAGTCATCTCTAGCTTAGCGAAAATCTTTCCCACTCCATTTGGCAAGGGGAGAGCGTACCTGCACTGCACACGAACCGCGGTTTGCAAAGAAAGAGGATTTGCTGCACATTCCAAGGACACGGCTCTTTCCGAGGCAATCTGCAACCTGCTGTCAGATGGAAGTGCTCTCTGCCCTCTCCTGCCCAGCTCTAGGTACTAGCGGGCACTTTCCAGCCTGGCCGAGGCAAACAACCTCGAGAGATGTCACAGAGCCTAAGTGGAGCACAGATGCTCAAAAGCAGCAAAGCTGAAGAGCCTGGCTCAGCTTCACTAGTGTGCAATTGACTGACTGCGAAAAACAAAGCAGCAGAGCACCGGGCTTCTGGGCGCTGTGAAGGCAATTGCCAAAACCAGGCAGCTGCTCCTTCCCAAGCACAGGCAGCTGCCTATGTTCTTGCTTGTCGACAAACTCACCGCTGCCCTTCTTTTCAGCAGCTGCCACCGTCTTCTGTGCATCTCGGAGCCTCTGGCGACGAGCAAGACTTGCCAAGGTGGGACGCATCAGGACCAAGTCAAAACCCAGGCAAGTTGTCCTGGAACGCTTTCCATTCGCTTGCCGAGAGTGAATTCAAGAGGCAGGAGAGCGGCAGCCACCGTCCTCTGGCAGTCGGAAGGCTTCGCACACAAGCCCGCTTCTTTGCGGCTTCGTTCTTCGCCTCTTCCAAGCAACCGCGATCTCTGCCTCTCGGAGGCGAAGAAGCGGCTAATTCGCGCACAGCTCAGTAGAGCGGCAGCGGAGCGCTCCGGAGCGCCGCTTCAAGCCGAAAGACGCCGGGAAACGGCACTTTCCTCCGGATAGCTCCGGAGCCGCTCTTCTGCTTCTCTAGTCATCGCTAGCTTACCGAAAAACTTTCCCACTCCATTTGGCAAGGGGAGAGCGTACCTGCACTGCACACGAACCGCGGTTTGCAAAGAAAGAGGATTTGCTGCACATTCCAAGGACACGGCTCTTTCCGAGGCAATCTGCAACCTGCTGTCAGATGGAAGTTCTCTCTGCCCTCTCCTGCCCAGCTCTAGGTACTAGCGGGCACTTTCCAGCCTGGCCGAGGCAAACAACCTCGAGAGATGTCACAGAGCCTAAGTGGAGCACAGATGCTAAGAAATAGCAAAGCTGAAGAGCCTGGCTCAGCTTCACTAGTGTGCAATTGACTGACTGCGAAAAACAAAGCAGCAGAGCACCGGGCTTCTGGGCGCTGTGAAGGCAATTGCCAAAACCAGGCAGCTGTTCCTTCCCAAGCACAGGCAGCTGCCCATGTTCTTGCTTGTCGACAAACTCACCGCTGCCCTTCTTTTCAGCAGCTGCCACCGTCTTCGGTGCATCTCGGAGCCTCTGGCGACGAGCAAGACTTGCCAAGGTGGGACACATCAGGACCAAGTCAAAACCCAGGCAAGTTGTCCTGGAACGCTTTCCATTCGCTTGCCGAGAGTGAATTCAAGAGGCAGGAGAACAGCAGCCACCGTCCTCTGGCAGTCGGAAGGCTTCGCACACAAGCCCGCTTCTTTGCGGCTTCGTTCTTCGCCTCTTCTAAGCAACCGCGATCTCTGCTTCTCGGAGGCGAAGAAGTGGCTAATTCGCGCACAGCTCAGTAAAGCGGCAGCAAAGCGCTCCGGAGCGCCGCTTCAAGCCGAAAGACGCCGGGAAACGGCACTTTCCTCCGGATAGCTCCGGAGCCGCGCTTCTGCTTCTCTAGTCATCGCTATCTTAGCGAAAATCTTTCCCACTCCAGTTGGCAAGGGGAGAGCGTACCTGCACTGCACACTAACCGCGGTTTGCAAAGAAAGAGGATTTGCTGCACATTCCAAGGACACGGCTCTTTCCGAGGCAATCTGCAACCTGCTGTCAGATGCAAGTGCTCTCTGCCCTCTCCTGCCCAGCTCTAGGTACTAGCGGGCACTTTCCAGCCTGGGCGAGGCAAACAACCTCCAGAGATGTCACAGAGCCTAAGTGGAGCACAGATGCTCAAAAGCAGCAAAGCTGAAGAGCCTGGCTCAGCTTCACTAGTGTGCAATTGACTGACTGCGAAAAACAAAGCAGCAGAGCACCGGGCTTCTGGGCGCTGTGAAGGCAATTGCCAAAACCAGGCAGCTGCTCCTTCCCAAGCACAGGCAGCTGCCTATGTTCTTGCTTGTCGACAAACTCACCGCTGCCCTTCTTTTCAGCAGCTGCCACCGTCTTCGGTGCATCTCGGAGCCTCTGGCAACGAGCAAGACTTGCCAAGGTGGGAGGCATCAGGACCAAGTCAAAACCCAGGCAAGTTGTCCTGGAACGCTTTCCATTCGCTTGCCGAGAGTGAATTCAACAGGCAGGAGAGCGGCAGCCACCGTCCTCCAGCAGTCTGAAGGCTTCGCACACAAGCCCGCTTCTTTGCGGCTTCGTTCTTCGCCTCTTCCAAGCAACCGCCATCTCTGCTTCTCGGAGGCGAAGAAGCGGCTAATTCGCGCACAGCTCAGTAGAGCGGCAGCGCAGCGCTCCGGAGCGCCGCTTCAAGCCGAAAGACCCCAGGAAACGACACTTTCCTCCGGATAGCTCCGGAGCCGCGCTTCTGCTTCTCTAGTCATCTCTAGCTTAGCGAAAATCTTTCCCACTCCATTTGGCAAGGGGAGAGTGTACCTGCACTGCACACGAACCGCGGTTTGCAAAGAAAGAGGATTTGCTGCACATTCCAAGGACACGGCTCTTTCCGAGGCAATCTGCAACCTGCTGTCAGATGGAAGTTCTCTCTGCCCTCTCCTGCCCAGCTCTAGGTACTAGCGGGCACTTTCCAGCCTGGCCGAGGCAAACAACCTCGAGAGATGTCACAGAGCCTAAGTGGAGCACAGATGCTCAAAAGCAGCAAAGCTGAAGAGCCTGGCTCAGCTTCACTAGTGTGCAATTGACTGACTGCGAAAAACAAAGCAGCAGAGCACCGGGCTTCTGGGCGCTGTGAAGGCAATTGCCAAAACCAGGCAGCTGCTCCTTCCCAAGCACAGGCAGCTGCCTATGTTCTTGCTTGTCGACAAACTCACCGCTGCCCTTCTTTTCAGCAGCTGCCACCGTCTTCGGTGCATCTCGGAGCCTCTGGCGACGAGCAAGACTTGCCAAGGTGGGACGCATCAGGACCAAGTCAAAACCCAGGCAAGTTGTCCTGGAACGCTTTCCATTCGCTTGCCGAGAGTGAATTCAAGAGGCAGGAGAGCGGCAGCCACCGTCCTCTGGCAGTCGGAAGGCTTGGCACACAAGCCCGCTTCTTTGCGGCTTCGTTCTTCGCCTCTTCCAAGCAACCGCGATCTCTGCCTCTCGGAGGCGAAGAAGCGGCTAATTCGCGCACAGCTCAGTAGAGCGGCAGCGGAGCGCTCCGGAGCGCCGCTTCAAGCCGAAAGACGCCGGGAAACGGCACTTTCCTCCGGATAGCTCCGGAGCCGCGCTTCTGCTTCTCTAGTCATCGCTAGCTTAGAGAAAAGCTTTCCCACTCCATTTGGCAAGGGGAGAGCGTACCTGCACTGCACACGAACCGCGGTTTGCAAAGAAAGAGGATTTGCTGCACATTCCAAGGACACGGCTCTTTCCGAGGCAATCTGCAACCTGCTGTCAGATGGAAGTGCTCTCTGCCCTCTCCTGCCCAGCTCTAGGTACTAGCGGGCACTTTCCAGCCTGGGCGAGGCAAACAACCTCCAGAGATGTCACAGAGCATAAGTGGAGCACAGATGCTCAAAAGCAGCAAAGCTGAAGAGCCTGGCTCAGCTTCACTAGTGTGCAATTGACTGACTGCGAAAAACAAAGCAGCAGAGCACCGGGCTTCTGGGCGCTGTGAAGGCAATTGCCAAAACCAGGCAGCTGCTCCTTCCCAAGCACAGGCAGCTGCCTATGTTCTTGCTTGTCGACAAACTCACCGCTGCCCTTCTTTTCAGCAGCTGCCACCGTCTTCTGTGCATCTCGGAGCCTCTGGCGACGAGCAAGACTTGCCAAGGTGGGAGGCATCAGGACCAAGTCAAAACCCAGGCAAGTTGTCCTGGAACGCTTTCCATTCGCTTGCCGAGAGTGAATTCAAGAGGCAGGAGAGCGGCAGCCACCGTCCTCTGGCAGTCGGAAGGCTTCGCACACAAGCCCGCTTCTTTGCGGCTTCGTTCTTCGCCTCTTCCAAGCAACCGCGATCTCTGCTTCTCGGAGGCGAAGAAGCGGCTAATTCGCGCACAGCTCAGTAGAGCGGCAGCGGAGCGCTCCGGAGCGCCGCTTCAAGCCGAAAGACGCCGGAAAACGGCACTTTCCTTTGGATAGCTCCGGAGCCGCTCTTCTGCTTCTCTAGTCATCGCTAGCTTAGCGAAAAGCTTTCCCACTCCATTTGGCAAGGGGAGAGCGTACCTGCACTGCACACGAACCGCGGTTTGCAAAGAAAGAGGATTTGCTGCACATTCCAAGGACACGGCTCTTTCCGAGGCAATCTGCAACCTGCTGTCAGATGGAAGTTCTCTCTGCCCTCTCCTGCCCAGCTCTAGGTACTAGCGGGCACTTTCCAGCCTGGCCGAGGCAAACAACCTCGAGACATGTCACAGAGCCTAAGTGGAGCACAGATGCTAAGAAATAGCAAAGCTGAAGAGCCTGGCTCAGCTTCACTAGTGTGCAATTGACTGACTGCGAAAAACAAAGCAGCAGAGCACCGGGCTTCTGGGCGCTGTGAAGGCAATTGCCAAAACCAGGCAGCTGCTCCTTCCCAAGCACAGGCAGCTGCCTATGTTCTTGCTTGTCGACAAACTCACCGCTGCCCTTCTTTTCAGCAGCTGCCACCGTCTTCGGTGCATCTCGGAGCCTCTGGCGACGAGCAAGACTTGCCAAGGTGGGACACATCAGGACCAAGTCAAAACCCAGGCAAGTTGTCCTGGAACGCTTTCCATTCGCTTGCCGAGAGTGAATTCAAGAGGCAGGAGAGCGGCAGCCACTGTCCTCTGGCAGTCGGAAGGCTTCACAAACAAGCCCGCTTCTTTGCGGCTTCGTTCTTCGCCTCTTCTAAGCAACCGCGATCTCTGCTTCTCGGAGGCGAAGAAGCGGCTAATTCGCGCACAGCTCAGTAGAGCGGCAGCGCAGCGCTCCGGAGCGCCGCTTCAAGCCGAAAGACCCCGGGAAACGACACTTTCCTCCGGATAGCTCCGGAGCCGCGCTTCTGCTTCTCTAGTCATCTCTAGCTTAGCGAAAATCTTTCCCACTCCATTTGGCAAGGGGAGAGTGTACCTGCACTGCACACGAACCGCGGTTTGCAAAGAAAGAGGATTTGCTGCACATTCCAAGGACACGGCTCTTTCCGAGGCAATCTGCAACCTGCTGTCAGATGGAAGTGCTCTCTGCCCTCTCCTGCCCAGCTCTAGGTACTAGCGGGCACTTTCCAGCCTGGCCGAGGCAAACAACCTCGAGACATGTCACAGAGCCTAAGTGGAGCACAGATGCTCAAAAGCAGCAAAGCTGAAGAGCCTGGCTCAGCTTCACTAGTGTGCAATTGACTGACTGCGAAAAACAAAGCAGCAGAGCACCGGGCTTCTGGGCGCTGTGAAGGCAATTGCCAAAACCAGGCAGCTGCTCCTTCCCAAGCACAGGCAGCTGCCTATGTTCTTGCTTGTCGACAAACTCACCGCTGCCCTTCTTTTCAGCAGCTGCCACCGTCTTCGGTGCATCTCGGAGCCTCTGGCGACGAGCAAGACTTGCCAAGGTGGGACGCATCAGGACCAAGTCAAAACCCAGGCAAGTTGTCCTGGAACGCTTTCCATTCGCTTGCCGAGAGTGAATTCAAGAGGCAGGAGAGCGGCAGCCACCGTCCTCTGGCAGTCGGAAGGCTTCGCACACAAGCCCGCTTCTTTGCGGCTTCGTTCTTCGCCTCTTCCAAGCAACCGCGATCTCTGCCTCTCGGAGGCGAAGAAGCGGCTAATTCGCGCACAGCTCAGTAGAGCGGCAGCGGAGCGCTCCGGAGCGCCGCTTCAAGCCGAAAGACGCCGGGAAACGGCACTTTCCTCCGGATAGCTCCGGAGCCGCGCTTCTGCTTCTCTAGTCATCGCTAGCTTAGCGAAAAGCTTTCCCACTCCATTTGGCAAGGGGAGAGCGTACCTGCACTGCACACGAACCGCGGTTTGCAAAGAAAGAGGATTTGCTGCACATTCCAAGGACACGGCTCTTTCCGATGCAATCTGCAACCTGCTGTCAGATGGAAGTGCTCTCTGCCCTCTCCTGCCCAGCTCTAGGTACTAGCGGGCACTTTCCAGCCTGGCCGAGGCAAACAACCTCCAGAGATGTCACAGAGCCTAAGTGGAGCACAGATGCTCAAAAGCAGCAAAGCTGAAGAGCCTGGCTCAGCTTCACTAGTGTGCAATTGACTGACTGCGAAAAACAAAGCAGCAGAGCACCGGGCTTCTGGGCGCTGTGAAGGCAATTGCCAAAACTAGGCAGCTGCTCCTTCCCAAGCACAGGCAGCTGCCTATGTTCTTGCTTGTCGACAAACTCACCGCTGCCCTTCTTTTCAGCAGCTGCCACCGTCTTCTGTGCATCTCGGAGCCTCTGGCGACGAGCAAGACTTGCCAAGGTGGGAGGCATCAGGACCAAGTCAAAACCCAGGCAAGTTGTCCTGGAACGCTTTCCATTCGCTTGCCGAGAGTGAATTCAAGAGGCAGGAGAGCGGCAGCCACCGTCCTCTGGCAGTCGGAAGGCTTCGCACACAAGCCCGCTTCTTTGCGGCTTCGTTCTTCGCCTCTTCCAAGCAACCGCGATCTCTGCCTCTCGGAGGCGAAGAAGCGGCTAATTCGCGCACAGCTCAGTAGAGCGGCAGCGCAGCGCTCCGGAGCGCCGCTTCAAGCCGAAAGACGCCGGGAAACGGCACTTTCCTCCGGATAGCTCCGGAGCCGCGCTTCTGCTTCTCTAGTCATCGCTAGCTTAGCGAAAAGCTTTCCCACTCCATTTGGCAAGGGGAGAGCGTACCTGCACTGCACACGAACCGCGGTTTGCAAAGAAAGAGGATTTGCTGCACATTCCAAGGACACGGCTCTTTCCGAGGCAATCTGCAACCTGCTGTCAGATGGAAGTTCTCTCTGCCCTCTCCTGCCCAGCTCTAGGTACTAGCGGGCACTTTCCAGCCTGGCCGAGGCAAACAACCTCGAGACATGTCACAGAGCCTAAGTGGAGCACAGATGCTAAGAAATAGCAAAGCTGAAGAGCCTGGCTCAGCTTCACTAGTGTGCAATTGACTGACTGCGAAAAACAAAGCAGCAGAGCACCGGGCTTCTGGGCGCTGTGAAGGCAATTGCCAAAACCAGGCAGCTGTTCCTTCCCAAGCACAGGCAGCTGCCCATGTTCTTGCTTGTCGACAAACTCACCGCTGCCCTTCTTTTCAGCAGCTGCCACCGTCTTCGGTGCATCTCGGAGCCTCTGGCGACGAGCAAGACTTGCCAAGGTGGGACACATCAGGACCAAGTCAAAACCCAGGCAAGTTGTCCTGGAACGCTTTCCATTCGCTTGCCGAGAGTGAATTCAAGAGGCAGGAGAGCGGCAGCCACCGTCCTCTGGCAGTCGGAAGGCTTCGCACACAAGCCCGCTTCTTTGCGGCTTCGTTCTTCGCCTCTTCTAAGCAACCGCGATCTCTGCTTCTCGGAGGCGAAGAAGTGGCTAATTCGCGCACAGCTCAGTAAAGCGGCAGCAAAGCGCTCCGGAGCGCCGCTTCAAGCCGAAAGACGCCGGGAAGCGGCACTTTCCTCCGGATAGCTCCGGAGCCGCGCTTCTGCTTCTCTAGTCATCTCTAGCTTAGCGAAAATCTTTCCCACTCCATTTGGCAAGGGGAGAGCGTACCTGCACTGCACACGAACCGCGGTTTGCAAAGAAAGAGGATTTGCTGCACATTCCAAGGACACGGCTCTTTCCGAGGCAATCTGCAACCTGCTGTCAGATGGAAGTTCTCTCTGCCCTCTCCTGCCCAGCTCTAGGTACTAGCGGGCACTTTCCAGCCTGGCCGAGGCAAACAACCTCGAGACATGTCACAGAGCCTAAGTGGAGCACAGATGCTAAGAAATAGCAAAGCTGAAGAGCCTGGCTCAGCTTCACTAGTGTGCAATTGACTGACTGCGAAAAACAAAGCAGCAGAGCACCGGGCTTCTGGGCGCTGTGAAGGCAATTGCCAAAACCAGGCAGCTGTTCCTTCCCAAGCACAGGCAGCTGCCCATGTTCTTGCTTGTCGACAAACTCACCGCTGCCCTTCTTTTCAGCAGCTGCCACCGTCTTCGGTGCATCTCGGAGCCTCTGGCGACGAGCAAGACTTGCCAAGGTGGGACACATCAGGACCAAGTCAAAACCCAGGCAAGTTGTCCTGGAACGCTTTCCATTCGCTTGCCGAGAGTGAATTCAAGAGGCAGGAGAGCGGCAGCCACCGTCCTCTGGCAGTCGGAAGGCTTCGCACACAAGCCCGCTTCTTTGCGGCTTCGTTCTTCGCCTCTTCTAAGCAACCGCGATCTCTGCTTCTCGGAGGCGAAGAAGTGGCTAATTCGCGCACAGCTCAGTAAAGCGGCAGCAAAGCGCTCCGGAGCGCCGCTTCAAGCCAAAAGACGCCGGGAAGCGGCACTTTCCTCCGGATAGCTCCGGAGCCGCGCTTCTGCTTCTCTAGTCATCGCTATCTTAGCGAAAATCTTTCCCACTCCAGTTGGCAAGGGGAGAGCGTACCTGCACTGCACACGAACCGCGGTTTGCAAAGAAAGAGGATTTGCTGCACATTCCAAGGACACGGCTCTTTCCGAGGCAATCTGCAACCTGCTGTCAGATGGAAGTGCTCTCTGCCCTCTCCTGCCCAGCTCTAGGTACTAGCGGGCACTTTCCAGCCTGGCCGAGGCAAACAACCTCCAGAGATGTCACAGAGCCTAAGTGGAGCACAGATGCTCAAAAGCAGCAAAGCTGAAGAGCCTGGCTCAGCTTCACTAGTGTGCAATTGACTGACTGCGAAAAACAAAGCAGCAGAGCACCGGGCTTCTGGGCGCTGTGAAGGCAATTGCCAAAACCAGGCAGCTGCTCCTTCCCAAGCACAGGCAGCTGCCTATGTTCTTGCTTGTCGACAAACTCACCGCTGCCCTTCTTTTCAGCAGCTGCCACCGTCTTCTGTGCATCTCGGAGCCTCTGGCGACGAGCAAGACTTGCCAAGGTGGGACGCATCAGGACCAAGTCAAAACCCAGGCAAGTTGTCCTGGAACGCTTTCCATTCGCTTGCCGAGAGTGAATTCAAGAGGCAGGAGAGCGGCAGCCACCGTCCTCTGGCAGTCGGAAGGCTTGGCACACAAGCCCGCTTCTTTGCGGCTTCGTTCTTCGCCTCTTCCAAGCAACCGCGATCTCTGCCTCTCGGAGGCGAAGAAGCGGCTAATTCGCGCACAGCTCAGTAGAGCGGCAGCGGAGCGCTCCGGAGCGCCGCTTCAAGCCGAAAGACGCCGGGAAACGGCACTTTCCTCCGGATAGCTCCGGAGCCGCTCTTCTGCTTCTCTAGTCATCGCTAGCTTACCGAAAAACTTTCCCACTCCATTTGGCAAGGGGAGAGCGTACCTGCACTGCACACGAACCGCGGTTTGCAAAGAAAGAGGATTTGCTGCACATTCCAAGGACACGGCTCTTTCCGAGGCAATCTGCAACCTGCTGTCAGATGGAAGTTCTCTCTGCCCTCTCCTGCCCAGCTCTAGGTACTAGCGGGCACTTTCCAGCCTGGCCGAGGCAAACAACCTCGAGAGATGTCACAGAGCCTAAGTGGAGCACAGATGCTAAGAAATAGCAAAGCTGAAGAGCCTGGCTCAGCTTCACTAGTGTGCAATTGACTGACTGCGAAAAACAAAGCAGCAGAGCACCGGGCTTCTGGGCGCTGTGAAGGCAATTGCCAAAACCAGGCAGCTGTTCCTTCCCAAGCACAGGCAGCTGCCCATGTTCTTGCTTGTCGACAAACTCACCGCTGCCCTTCTTTTCAGCAGCTGCCACCGTCTTCGGTGCATCTCGGAGCCTCTGGCGACGAGCAAGACTTGCCAAGGTGGGACACATCAGGACCAAGTCAAAACCCAGGCAAGTTGTCCTGGAACGCTTTCCATTCGCTTGCCGAGAGTGAATTCAAGAGGCAGGAGAGCGGCAGCCACCGTCCTCTGGCAGTCGGAAGGCTTCGCACACAAGCCCGCTTCTTTGCGGCTTCGTTCTTCGCCTCTTCTAAGCAACCGCGATCTCTGCTTCTCGGAGGCGAAGAAGTGGCTAATTCGCGCACAGCTCAGTAAAGCGGCAGCAAAGCGCTCCGGAGCGCCGCTTCAAGCCGAAAGACGCCGGGAAGCGGCACTTTCCTCCGGATAGCTCCGGAGCCGCGCTTCTGCTTCTCTAGTCATCGCTATCTTAGCGAAAATCTTTCCCACTCCAGTTGGCAAGGGGAGAGCGTACCTGCACTGCACACTAACCGCGGTTTGCAAAGAAAGAGGATTTGCTGCACATTCCAAGGACACGGCTCTTTCCGAGGCAATCTGCAACCTGCTGTCAGATGGAAGTGCTCTCTGCCCTCTCCTGCCCAGCTCTAGGTACTAGCGGGCACTTTCCAGCCTGGGCGAGGCAAACAACCTCCAGAGATGTCACAGAGCCTAAGTGGAGCACAGATGCTCAAAAGCAGCAAAGCTGAAGAGCCTGGCTCAGCTTCACTAGTGTGCAATTGACTGACTGCGAAAAACAAAGCAGCAGAGCACCGGGCTTCTGGGCGCTGTGAAGGCAATTGCCAAAACCAGGCAGCTGCTCCTTCCCAAGCACAGGCAGCTGCCTATGTTCTTGCTTGTCGACAAACTCACCGCTGCCCTTCTTTTCAGCAGCTGCCACCGTCTTCGGTGCATCTCGGAGCCTCTGGCAACGAGCAAGACTTGCCAAGGTGGGAGGCATCAGGACCAAGTCAAAACCCAGGCAAGTTGTCCTGGAACGCTTTCCATTCGCTTGCCGAGAGTGAATTCAAGAGGCAGGAGAGCGGCAGCCACTGTCCTCTGGCAGTCGGAAGGCTTCACAAACAAGCCCGCTTCTTTGCGGCTTCGTTCTTCGCCTCTTCTAATCAACCGCGATCTCTGCTTCTCGGAGGCGAAGAAGCGGCTAATTCGCGCACAGCTCAGTAGAGCGGCAGCGCAGCGCTCCGGAGCGCCGCTTCAAGCCGAAAGACCCCAGGAAACGACACTTTCCTCCGGATAGCTCCGGAGCCGCGCTTCTGCTTCTCTAGTCATCTCTAGCTTAGCGAAAATCTTTCCCACTCCATTTGGCAAGGGGAGAGTGTACCTGCACTGCACACGAACCGCGGTTTGCAAAGAAAGAGGATTTGCTGCACATTCCAAGGACACGGCTCTTTCCGAGGCAATCTGCAACCTGCTGTCAGATGGAAGTTCTCTCTGCCCTCTCCTGCCCAGCTCTAGGTACTAGCGGGCACTTTCCAGCCTGGCCGAGGCAAACAACCTCGAGAGATGTCACAGAGCCTAAGTGGAGCACAGATGCTCAAAAGCAGCAAAGCTGAAGAGCCTGGCTCAGCTTCACTAGTGTGCAATTGACTGACTGCGAAAAACAAAGCAGCAGAGCACCGGGCTTCTGGGCGCTGTGAAGGCAATTGCCAAAACCAGGCAGCTGCTCCTTCCCAAGCACAGGCAGCTGCCTATGTTCTTGCTTGTCGACAAACTCACCGCTGCCCTTCTTTTCAGCAGCTGCCACCGTCTTCGGTGCATCTCGGAGCCTCTGGCGACGAGCAAGACTTGCCAAGGTGGGACGCATCAGGACCAAGTCAAAACCCAGGCAAGTTGTCCTGGAACGCTTTCCATTCGCTTGCCGAGAGTGAATTCAAGAGGCAGGAGAGCGGCAGCCACCGTCCTCTGGCAGTCGGAAGGCTTCGCACACAAGCCCGCTTCTTTGCGGCTTCGTTCTTCGCCTCTTCCAAGCAACCGCGATCTCTGCCTCTCGGAGGCGAAGAAGCGGCTAATTCGCGCTCAGCTCAGTAGAGCGGCAGCAAAGCGCTCCGGAGCGCCGCTTCAAGCCGAAAGACGCCGGGAAACGGCACTTTCCTCCGGATAGCTCCGGAGCCGCGCTTCTGCTTCTCTAGTCATCGCTAGCTTAGCGAAAAGCTTTCCCACTCCATTTGGCAAGGGGAGAGCGTACCTGCACTGCACACGAACCGCGGTTTGCAAAGAAAGAGGATTTGCTGCACATTCCAAGGACACGGCTCTTTCCGATGCAATCTGCAACCTGCTGTCAGATGGAAGTGCTCTCTGCCCTCTCCTGCCCAGCTCTAGGTACTAGCGGGCACTTTCCAGCCTGGCCGAGGCAAACAACCTCCAGAGATGTCACAGAGCATAAGTGGAGCACAGATGCTCAAAAGCAGCAAAGCTGAAGAGCCTGGCTCAGCTTCACTAGTGTGCAATTGACTGACTGCGAAAAACAAAGCAGCAGAGCACCGGGCTTCTGGGCGCTGTGAAGGCAATTGCCAAAACCAGGCAGCTGCTCCTTCCCAAGCACAGGCAGCTGCCTATGTTCTTGCTTGTCGACAAACTCACCGCTGCCCTTCTTTTCAGCAGCTGCCACCGTCTTCGGTGCATCTCGGAGCCTCTGGCGACGAGCAAGACTTGCCAAGGTGGGACGCATCAGGACCAAGTCAAAACCCAGGCAAGTTGTCCTGGAACGCTTTCCATTCGCTTGCCGAGAGTGAATTCAAGAGGCAGGAGAGCGGCAGCCACCGTCCTCTGGCAGTCGGAAGGCTTCGCACACAAGCCCGCTTCTTTGCGGCTTCGTTCTTCGCCTCTTCCAAGCAACCGCGATCTCTGCTTCTCGGAGGCGAAGAAGCGGCTAATTCGCGCACAGCTCAGTAGAGCGGCAGCGGAGCGCTCCGGAGCGCCGCTTCAAGCCGAAAGACGCCGGAAAACGGCACTTTCCTTTGGATAGCTCCGGAGCCGCTCTTCTGCTTCTCTAGTCATCGCTAGCTTAGCGAAAAGCTTTCCCACTCCATTTGGCAAGGGGAGAGCGTACCTGCACTGCACACGAACCGCGGTTTGCAAAGAAAGAGGATTTGCTGCACATTCCAAGGACACGGCTCTTTCCGAGGCAATCTGCAACCTGCTGTCAGATGGAAGTTCTCTCTGCCCTCTCCTGCCCAGCTCTAGGTACTAGCGGGCACTTTCCAGCCTGGCCGAGGCAAACAACCTCGAGACATGTCACAGTGCCTAAGTGGAGCACAGATGCTAAGAAATAGCAAAGCTGAAGAGCCTGGCTCAGCTTCACTAGTGTGCAATTGACTGACTGCGAAAAACAAAGCAGCAGAGCACCGGGCTTCTGGGCGCTGTGAAGGCAATTGCCAAAACCAGGCAGCTGTTCCTTCCCAAGCACAGGCAGCTGCCCATGTTCTTGCTTGTCGACAAACTCACCGCTGCCCTTCTTTTCAGCAGCTGCCACCGTCTTCGGTGCATCTCGGAGCCTCTGGCGACGAGCAAGACTTGCCAAGGTGGGACACATCAGGACCAAGTCAAAACCCAGGCAAGTTGTCCTGGAACGCTTTCCATTCGCTTGCCGAGAGTGAATTCAAGAGGCAGGAGAGCGGCAGCCACCGTCCTCTGGCAGTCGGAAGGCTTCGCACACAAGCCCGCTTCTTTGCGGCTTCGTTCTTCGCCTCTTCTAAGCAACCGCGATCTCTGCTTCTCGGAGGCGAAGAAGTGGCTAATTCGCGCACAGCTCAGTAAAGCGGCAGCAAAGCGCTCCGGAGCGCCGCTTCAAGCCGAAAGACGCCGGGAAGCGGCACTTTCCTCCGGATAGCTCCGGAGCCGCGCTTCTGCTTCTCTAGTCATCGCTATCTTAGCGAAAATCTTTCCCACTCCAGTTGGCAAGGGGAGAGCGTACCTGCACTGCACACTAACCGCGGTTTGCAAAGAAAGAGGATTTGCTGCACATTCCAAGGACACGGCTCTTTCCGAGGCAATCTGCAACCTGCTGTCAGATGGAAGTGCTCTCTGCCCTCTCCTGCCCAGCTCTAGGTACTAGCGGGCACTTTCCAGCCTGGCCGAGGCAAACAACCTCCAGAGATGTCACAGAGCCTAAGTGGAGCACAGATGCTCAAAAGCAGCAAAGCTGAAGAGCCTGGCTCAGCTTCACTAGTGTGCAATTGACTGACTGCGAAAAACAAAGCAGCAGAGCACCGGGCTTCTGGGCGCTGTGAAGGCAATTGCCAAAACCAGGCAGCTGCTCCTTCCCAAGCACAGGCAGCTGCCTATGTTCTTGCTTGTCGACAAACTCACCGCTGCCCTTCTTTTCAGCAGCTGCCACCGTCTTCGGTGCATCTCGGAGCCTCTGGCAACGAGCAAGACTTGCCAAGGTGGGAGGCATCAGGACCAAGTCAAAACCCAGGCAAGTTGTCCTGGAACGCTTTCCATTCGCTTGCCGAGAGTGAATTCAAGAGGCAGGAGAGCGGCAGCCACTGTCCTCTGGCAGTCGGAAGGCTTCACAAACAAGCCCGCTTCTTTGCGGCTTCGTTCTTCGCCTCTTCTAAGCAACCGCGATCTCTGCTTCTCGGAGGCGAAGAAGCGGCTAATTCGCGCACAGCTCAGTAGAGCGGCAGCGCAGCGCTCCGGAGCGCCGCTTCAAGCCGAAAGACCCCGGGAAACGACACTTTCCTCCGGATAGCTCCGGAGCCGCGCTTCTGCTTCTCTAGTCATCTCTAGCTTAGCGAAAATCTTTCCCACTCCATTTGGCAAGGGGAGAGTGTACCTGCACTGCACACGAACCGCGGTTTGCAAAGAAAGAGGATTTGCTGCACATTCCAAGGACACGGCTCTTTCCGAGGCAATCTGCAACCTGCTGTCAGATGGAAGTTCTCTCTGCCCTCTCCTGCCCAGCTCTAGGTACTAGCGGGCACTTTCCAGCCTGGCCGAGGCAAACAACCTCGAGACATGTCACAGTGCCTAAGTGGAGCACAGATGCTAAGAAATAGCAAAGCTGAAGAGCCTGGCTCAGCTTCACTAGTGTGCAATTGACTGACTGCGAAAAACAAAGCAGCAGAGCACCGGGCTTCTGGGCGCTGTGAAGGCAATTGCCAAAACCAGGCAGCTGTTCCTTCCCAAGCACAGGCAGCTGCCCATGTTCTTGCTTGTCGACAAACTCACCGCTGCCCTTCTTTTCAGCAGCTGCCACCGTCTTCGGTGCATCTCGGAGCCTCTGGCGACGAGCAAGACTTGCCAAGGTGGGACACATCAGGACCAAGTCAAAACCCAGGCAAGTTGTCCTGGAACGCTTTCCATTCGCTTGCCGAGAGTGAATTCAAGAGGCAGGAGAGCGGCAGCCACTGTCCTCTGGCAGTCGGAAGGCTTCGCACACAAGCCCGCTTCTTTGCGGCTTCGTTCTTCGCCTCTTCTAAGCAACCGCGATCTCTGCTTCTCGGAGGCGAAGAAGTGGCTAATTCGCGCACAGCTCAGTAAAGCGGCAGCAAAGCGCTCCGGAGCGCCGCTTCAAGCCGAAAGACGCCGGGAAGCGGCACTTTCCTCCGGATAGCTCCGGAGCCGCGCTTCTGCTTCTCTAGTCATCGCTATCTTAGCGAAAATCTTTCCCACTCCAGTTGGCAAGGGGAGAGCGTACCTGCACTGCACACTAACCGCGGTTTGCAAAGAAAGAGGATTTGCTGCACATTCCAAGGACACGGCTCTTTCCGAGGCAATCTGCAACCTGCTGTCAGATGGAAGTGCTCTCTGCCCTCTCCTGCCCAGCTCTAGGTACTAGCGGGCACTTGCCAGCCTGGCCGAGGCAAACAACCTCCAGAGATGTCACAGAGCCTAAGTGGAGCACAGATGCTCAAAAGCAGCAAAGCTGAAGAGCCTGGCTCAGCTTCACTAGTGTGCAATTGACTGACTGCGAAAAACAAAGCAGCAGAGCACCGGGCTTCTGGGCGCTGTGAAGGCAATTGCCAAAACCAGGCAGCTGCTCCTTCCCAAGCACAGGCAGCTGCCTATGTTCTTGCTTGTCGACAAACTCACCGCTGCCCTTCTTTTCAGCAGCTGCCACCGTCTTCGGTGCATCTCGGAGCCTCTGGCGACGAGCAAGACTTGCCAAGGTGGGAGGCAACAGGACCAAGTCAAAACCCAGGCAAGTTGTCCTGGAACGCTTTCCATTCGCTTGCCGAGAGTGAATTCAAGAGGCAGGAGAGCGGCAGCCACTGTCCTCTGGCAGTCGGAAGGCTTCACAAACAAGCCCGCTTCTTTGCGGCTTCGTTCTTCGCCTCTTCTAAGCAACCGCGATCTCTGCTTCTCGGAGGCGAAGAAGCGGCTAATTCGCGCACAGCTCAGTAGAGCGGCAGCGCAGCGCTCCGGAGCGCCGCTTCAAGCCGAAAGACCCCGGGAAATGACACTTTCCTCCGGATAGCTCCGGAGCCGCGCTTCTGCTTCTCTAGTCATCTCTAGCTTAGCGAAAATCTTTCCCACTCCATTTGGCAAGGGGAGAGTGTACCTGCACTGCACACGAACCGCGGTTTGCAAAGAAAGAGGATTTGCTGCACATTCCAAGGACACGGCTCTTTCCGAGGCAATCTGCAACCTGCTGTCAGATGGAAGTGCTCTCTGCCCTCTCCTGCCCAGCTCTAGGTACTAGCGGGCACTTTCCAGCCTGGCCGAGGCAAACAACCTCCAGAGATGTCACAGAGCCTAAGTGGAGCACAGATGCTCAAAAGCAGCAAAGCTGAAGAGCCTGGCTCAGCTTCACTAGTGTGCAATTGACTGACTGCGAAAAACAAAGCAGCAGAGCACCGGGCTTCTGGGCGCTGTGAAGGCAATTGCCAAAACCAGGCAGCTGCTCCTTCCCAAGCACAGGCAGCTGCCTATGTTCTTGCTTGTCGACAAACTCACCGCTGCCCTTCTTTTCAGCAGCTGCCACCGTCTTCGGTGCATCTCGGAGCCTCTGGCAACGAGCAAGACTTGCCAAGGTGGGAGGCATCAGGACCAAGTCAAAACCCAGGCAAGTTGTCCTGGAACGCTTTCCATTCGCTTGCCGAGAGTGAATTCAAGAGGCAGGAGAGCGGCAGCCACTGTCCTCTGGCAGTCGGAAGGCTTCACAAACAAGCCCGCTTCTTTGCGGCTTCGTTCTTCGCCTCTTCTAAGCAACCGCGATCTCTGCTTCTCGGAGGCGAAGAAGCGGCTAATTCGCGCACAGCTCAGTAGAGCGGCAGCGCAGCGCTCCGGAGCGCCGCTTCAAGCCGAAAGACCCCGGGAAACGACACTTTCCTCCGGATAGCTCCGGAGCCGCGCTTCTGCTTCTCTAGTCATCTCTAGCTTAGCGAAAATCTTTCCCACTCCATTTGGCAAGGGGAGAGTGTACCTGCACTGCACACGAACCGCGGTTTGCAAAGAAAGAGGATTTGCTGCACATTCCAAGGACACGGCTCTTTCCGAGGCAATCTGCAACCTGCTGTCAGATGGAAGTGCTCTCTGCCCTCTCCTGCCCAGCTCTAGGTACTAGCGGGCACTTTCCAGCCTGGCCGAGGCAAACAACCTCGAGAGATGTCACAGAGCCTAAGTGGAGCACAGATGCTCAAAAGCAGCAAAGCTGAAGAGCCTGGCTCAGCTTCACTAGTGTGCAATTGACTGACTGCGAAAAACAAAGCAGCAGAGCACCGGGCTTCTGGGCGCTGCGAAGGCAATTGCCAAAACCAGGCAGCTGCTCCTTCCCAAGCACAGGCAGCTGCCTATGTTCTTGCTTGTCGACAAACTCACCGCTGCCCTTCTTTTCAGCAGCTGCCACCGTCTTCTGTGCATCTCGGAGCCTCTGGCGACGAGCAAGACTTGCCAAGGTGGGACGCATCAGGACCAAGTCAAAACCCAGGCAAGTTGTCCTGGAACGCTTTCCATTCGCTTGCCGAGAGTGAATTCAAGAGGCAGGAGAGCGGCAGCCACCGTCCTCTGGCAGTCGGAAGGCTTCGCACACAAGCCCGCTTCTTTGCGGCTTCGTTCTTCGCCTCTTCCAAGCAACCGCGATCTCTGCTTCTCGGAGGCGAAGAAGCGGCTAATTCGCGCACAGCTCAGTAGAGCGGCAGCGGAGCGCTCCGGAGCGCCGCTTCAAGCCGAAAGACGCCGGAAAACGGCACTTTCCTTTGGATAGCTCCGGAGCCGCTCTTCTGCTTCTCTAGTCATCGCTAGCTTAGCGAAAAGCTTTCCCACTCCATTTGGCAAGGGGAGAGCGTACCTGCACTGCACACGAACCGCGGTTTGCAAAGAAAGAGGATTTGCTGCACATTCCAAGGACACGGCTCTTTCCGAGGCAATCTGCAACCTGCTGTCAGATGGAAGTTCTCTCTGCCCTCTCCTGCCCAGCTCTAGGTACTAGCGGGCACTTTCCAGCCTGGCCGAGGCAAACAACCTCGAGACATGTCACAGTGCCTAAGTGGAGCACAGATGCTAAGAAATAGCAAAGCTGAAGAGCCTGGCTCAGCTTCACTAGTGTGCAATTGACTGACTGCGAAAAACAAAGCAGCAGAGCACCGGGCTTCTGGGCGCTGTGAAGGCAATTGCCAAAACCAGGCAGCTGTTCCTTCCCAAGCACAGGCAGCTGCCCATGTTCTTGCTTGTCGACAAACTCACCGCTGCCCTTCTTTTCAGCAGCTGCCACCGTCTTCGGTGCATCTCGGAGCCTCTGGCGACGAGCAAGACTTGCCAAGGTGGGACACATCAGGACCAAGTCAAAACCCAGGCAAGTTGTCCTGGAACGCTTTCCATTCGCTTGCCGAGAGTGAATTCAAGAGGCAGGAGAGCGGCAGCCACCGTCCTCTGGCAGTCGGAAGGCTTCGCACACAAGCCCGCTTCTTTGCGGCTTCGTTCTTCGCCTCTTCTAAGCAACCGCGATCTCTGCTTCTCGGAGGCGAAGAAGTGGCTAATTCGCGCACAGCTCAGTAAAGCGGCAGCAAAGCGCTCCGGAGCGCCGCTTCAAGCCGAAAGACGCCGGGAAGCGGCACTTTCCTCCGGATAGCTCCGGAGCCGCGCTTCTGCTTCTCTAGTCATCGCTATCTTAGCGAAAATCTTTCCCACTCCAGTTGGCAAGGGGAGAGCGTACCTGCACTGCACACTAACCGCGGTTTGCAAAGAAAGAGGATTTGCTGCACATTCAAGGACACGGCTCTTTCCGAGGCAATCTGCAACCTGCTGTCAGCTGGAAGTGCTCTCTGCCCTCTCCTGCCCAGCTCTAGGTACTAGCGGGCACTTTCCAGCCTGGCCGAGGCAAACAACCTCCAGAGATGTCACAGAGCCTAAGTGGAGCACAGATGCTCAAAAGCAGCAAAGCTGAAGAGCCTGGCTCAGCTTCACTAGTGTGCAATTGACTGACTGCGAAAAACAAAGCAGCAGAGCACCGGGCTTCTGGGCGCTGTGAAGGCAATTGCCAAAACCAGGCAGCTGCTCCTTCCCAAGCACAGGCAGCTGCCTATGTTCTTGCTTGTCGACAAACTCACCGCTGCCCTTCTTTTCAGCAGCTGCCACCGTCTTCGGTGCATCTCGGAGCCTCTGGCAACGAGCAAGACTTGCCAAGGTGGGAGGCATCAGGACCAAGTCAAAACCCAGGCAAGTTGTCCTGGAACGCTTTCCATTCGCTTGCCGAGAGTGAATTCAACAGGCAGGAGAGCGGCAGCCACTGTCCTCTGGCAGTCGGAAGGCTTCACAAACAAGCCCGCTTCTTTGCGGCTTCGTTCTTCGCCTCTTCTAAGCAACCGCGATCTCTGCTTCTCGGAGGCGAAGAAGCGGCTAATTCGCGCACAGCTCAGTAGAGCGGCCAGCGCAGCGCTCCGGAGCGCCGCTTCAAGCCGAAAGACCCGGGAAACGACACTTTCCTCCGGATAGCTCCGGAGCCGCGCTTCTGCTTCTCTAGTCATCTCTAGCTTAGCGAAAATCTTTCCCACTCCATTTGGCAAGGGGAGAGTGTACCTGCACTGCACACGAACCGCGGTTTGCAAAGAAAGAGGATTTGCTGCACATTCCAAGGACACGGCTCTTTCCGAGGCAATCTGCAACCTGCTGTCAGATGGAAGTTCTCTCTGCCCTCTCCTGCCCAGCTCTAGGTACTAGCGGGCACTTTCCAGCCTGGCCGAGGCAAACAACCTCGAGACATGTCACAGTGCCTAAGTGGAGCACAGATGCTAAGAAATAGCAAAGCTGAAGAGCCTGGCTCAGCTTCACTAGTGTGCAATTGACTGACTGCGAAAAACAAAGCAGCAGAGCACCGGGCTTCTGGGCGCTGTGAAGGCAATTGCCAAAACCAGGCAGCTGTTCCTTCCCAAGCACAGGCAGCTGCCCATGTTCTTGCTTGTCGACAAACTCACCGCTGCCCTTCTTTTCAGCAGCTGCCACCGTCTTCGGTGCATCTCGGAGCCTCTGGCGACGAGCAAGACTTGCCAAGGTGGGACACATCAAGGACCAAGTCAAAACCCAGGCAAGTTGTCCTGGAACGCTTTCCATTCGCTTGCCGAGAGTGAATTCAAGAGGCAGGAGAGCGGCAGCCACTGTCCTCTGGCAGTCGGAAGGCTTCACAAACAAGCCCGCTTCTTTGCGGCTTCGTTCTTCGCCTCTTCTAAGCAACCGCGATCTCTGCTTCTCGGAGGCGAAGAAGCGGCTAATTCGCGCACAGCTCAGTAGAGCGGCAGCGCAGCGCTCCGGAGCGCCGCTTCAAGCCGAAAGACCCCGGGAAACGACACTTTCCTCCGGATAGCTCCGGAGCCGCGCTTCTGCTTCTCTAGTCATCTCTAGCTTAGCGAAAATCTTTCCCACTCCATTTGGCAAGGGGAGAGTGTACCTGCACTGCACACGAACCGCGGTTTGCAAAGAAAGAGGATTTGCTGCACATTCCAAGGACACGGCTCTTTCCGAGGCAATCTGCAACCTGCTGTCAGATGGAAGTGCTCTCTGCCCTCTCCTGCCCAGCTCTAGGTACTAGCGGGCACTTTCCAGCCTGGGCGAGGCAAACAACCTCGAGAGATGTCACAGAGCCTAAGTGGAGCACAGATGCTCAAAAGCAGCAAAGCTGAAGAGCCTGGCTCAGCTTCACTAGTGTGCAATTGACTGACTGCGAAAAACAAAGCAGCAGAGCACCGGGCTTCTGGGCGCTGCGAAGGCAATTGCCAAAACCAGGCAGCTGCTCCTTCCCAAGCACAGGCAGCTGCCTATGTTCTTGCTTGTCGACAAACTCACCGCTGCCCTTCTTTTCAGCAGCTGCCACCGTCTTCTGTGCATCTCGGAGCCTCTGGCGACGAGCAAGACTTGCCAAGGTGGGACGCATCAGGACCAAGTCAAAACCCAGGCAAGTTGTCCTGGAACGCTTTCCATTCGCTTGCCGAGAGTGAATTCAAGAGGCAGGAGAGCGGCAGCCACCGTCCTCTGGCAGTCGGAAGGCTTCGCACACAAGCCCGCTTCTTTGCGGCTTCGTTCTTCGCCTCTTCCAAGCAACCGCGATCTCTGCCTCTCGGAGGCGAAGAAGCGGCTAATTCGCGCACAGCTCAGTAGAGCGGCAGCGCAGCGCTCCGGAGCGCCGCTTCAAGCCGAAAGACGCCGGGAAACGGCACTTTCCTCCGGATAGCTCCGGAGCCGCGCTTCTGCTTCTCTAGTCATCTCTAGCTTAGCGAAAATCTTTCCCACTCCATTTGGCAAGGGGAGAGCGTACCTGCACTGCACACGAACCGCGGTTTGCAAAGAAAGAGGATTTGCTGCACATTCCAAGGACACGGCTCTTTCCGAGGCAATCTGCAACCTGCTGTCAGATGGAAGTTCTCTCTGCCCTCTCCTGCCCAGCTCTAGGTACTAGCGGGCACTTTCCAGCCTGGCCGAGGCAAACAACCTCGAGACATGTCACAGAGCCTAAGTGGAGCACAGATGCTAAGAAATAGCAAAGCTGAAGAGCCTGGCTCAGCTTCACTAGTGTGCAATTGACTGACTGCGAAAAACAAAGCAGCAGAGCACCGGGCTTCTGGGCGCTGTGAAGGCAATTGCCAAAACCAGGCAGCTGTTCCTTCCCAAGCACAGGCAGCTGCCCATGTTCTTGCTTGTCGACAAACTCACCGCTGCCCTTCTTTTCAGCAGCTGCCACCGTCTTCGGTGCATCTCGGAGCCTCTGGCAACGAGCAAGACTTGCCAAGGTGGGAGGCATCAGGACCAAGTCAAAACCCAGGCAAGTTGTCCTGGAACGCTTTCCATTCGCTTGCCGAGAGTGAATTCAAGAGGCAGGAGAGCGGCAGCCACTGTCCTCTGGCAGTCGGAAGGCTTCACAAACAAGCCCGCTTCTTTGCGGCTTCGTTCTTCGCCTCTTCTAAGCAACCGCGATCTCTGCTTCTCGGAGGCGAAGAAGCGGCTAATTCGCGCACAGCTCAGTAGAGCGGCAGCGCAGCGCTCCGGAGCGCCGCTTCAAGCCGAAAGACACCGGGAAACGACACTTTCCTCCGGATAGCTCCGGAGCCGCGCTTCTGCTTCTCTAGTCATCTCTAGCTTAGCGAAAAGCTTTCCCACTCCATTTGGCAAGGGGAGAGTGTACCTGCACTGCACACGAACCGCGGTTTGCAAAGAAAGAGGATTTGCTGCACATTCCAAGGACACGGCTCTTTCCGAGGCAATCTGCAACCTGCTGTCAGATGGAAGTGCTCTCTGCCCTCTCCTGCCCAGCTCTAGGTACTAGCGGGCACTTTCCAGCCTGGCCGAGGCAAACAACCTCCAGAGATGTCACAGAGCCTAAGTGGAGCACAGATGCTCAAAAGCAGCAAAGCTGAAGAGCCTGGCTCAGCTTCACTAGTGTGCAATTGACTGACTGCGAAAAACAAAGCAGCAGAGCACCGGGCTTCTGGGCGCTGTGAAGGCAATTGCCAAAACCAGGCAGCTGCTCCTTCCCAAGCACAGGCAGCTGCCTATGTTCTTGCTTGTCGACAAACTCACCGCTGCCCTTCTTTTCAGCAGCTGCCACCGTCTTCGGTGCATCTCGGAGCCTCTGGCAACGAGCAAGACTTGCCAAGGTGGGAGGCATCAGGACCAAGTCAAAACCCAGGCAAGTTGTCCTGGAACGCTTTCCATTCGCTTGCCGAGAGTGAATTCAAGAGGCAGGAGAGCGGCAGCCACTGTCCTCTGGCAGTCGGAAGGCTTCACAAACAAGCCCGCTTCTTTGCGGCTTCGTTCTTCGCCTCTTCTAAGCAACCGCGATCTCTGCTTCTCGGAGGCGAAGAAGCGGCTAATTCGCGCACAGCTCAGTAGAGCGGCAGCGCAGCGCTCCGGAGCGCCGCTTCAAGCCGAAAGACCCCGGGAAACGACACTTTCCTCCGGATAGCTCCGGAGCCGCGCTTCTGCTTCTCTAGTCATCTCTAGCTTAGCGAAAATCTTTCCCACTCCATTTGGCAAGGGGAGAGTGTACCTGCACTGCACACGAACCGCGGTTTGCAAAGAAAGAGGATTTGCTGCACATTCCAAGGACACGGCTCTTTCCGAGGCAATCTGCAACCTGCTGTCAGATGGAAGTGCTCTCTGCCCTCTCCTGCCCAGCTCTAGGTACTAGCGGGCACTTTCCAGCCTGGCCGAGGCAAACAACCTCGAGAGATGTCACAGAGCCTAAGTGGAGCACAGATGCTCAAAAGCAGCAAAGCTGAAGAGCCTGGCTCAGCTTCACTAGTGTGCAATTGACTGACTGCGAAAAACAAAGCAGCAGAGCACCGGGCTTCTGGGCGCTGCGAAGGCAATTGCCAAAACCAGGCAGCTGCTCCTTCCCAAGCACAGGCAGCTGCCTATGTTCTTGCTTGTCGACAAACTCACCGCTGCCCTTCTTTTCAGCAGCTGCCACCGTCTTCTGTGCATCTCGGAGCCTCTGGCGACGAGCAAGACTTGCCAAGGTGGGACGCATCAGGACCAAGTCAAAACCCAGGCAAGTTGTCCTGGAACGCTTTCCATTCGCTTGCCGAGAGTGAATTCAAGAGGCAGGAGAGCGGCAGCCACCGTCCTCTGGCAGTCGGAAGGCTTCGCACACAAGCCCGCTTCTTTGCGGCTTCGTTCTTCGCCTCTTCCAAGCAACCGCGATCTCTGCCTCTCGGAGGCGAAGAAGCGGCTAATTCGCGCACAGCTCAGTAGAGCGGCAGCGCAGCGCTCCGGAGCGCCGCTTCAAGCCGAAAGACGCCGGGAAACGGCACTTTCCTCCGGATAGCTCCGGAGCCGCGCTTCTGCTTCTCTAGTCATCGCTAGCTTAGCGAAAAGCTTTCCCACTCCATTTGGCAAGGGGAGAGCGTACCTGCACTGCACACGAACCGCGGTTTGCAAAGAAAGAGGATTTGCTGCACATTCCAAGGACACGGCTCTTTCCGAGGCAATCTGCAACCTGCTGTCAGATGGAAGTTCTCTCTGCCCTCTCCTGCCCAGCTCTAGGTACTAGCGGGCACTTTCCAGCCTGGCCGAGGCAAACAACCTCGAGACATGTCACAGAGCCTAAGTGGAGCACAGATGCTAAGAAATAGCAAAGCTGAAGAGCCTGGCTCAGCTTCACTAGTGTGCAATTGACTGACTGCGAAAAACAAAGCAGCAGAGCACCGGGCTTCTGGGCGCTGTGAAGGCAATTGCCAAAACCAGGCAGCTGTTCCTTCCCAAGCACAGGCAGCTGCCCATGTTCTTGCTTGTCGACAAACTCACCGCTGCCCTTCTTTTCAGCAGCTGCCACCGTCTTCGGTGCATCTCGGAGCCTCTGGCGACGAGCAAGACTTGCCAAGGTGGGACACATCAGGACCAAGTCAAAACCCAGGCAAGTTGTCCTGGAACGCTTTCCATTCGCTTGCCGAGAGTGAATTCAAGAGGCAGGAGAGCGGCAGCCACCGTCCTCTGGCAGTCGGAAGGCTTCGCACACAAGCCCGCTTCTTTGCGGCTTCGTTCTTCGCCTCTTCTAAGCAACCGCGATCTCTGCTTCTCGGAGGCGAAGAAGTGGCTAATTCGCGCACAGCTCAGTAAAGCGGCAGCAAAGCGCTCCGGAGCGCCGCTTCAAGCCGAAAGACGCCGGGAAGCGGCACTTTCCTCCGGATAGCTCCGGAGCCGCGCTTCTGCTTCTCTAGTCATCTCTAGCTTAGCGAAAATCTTTCCCACTCCATTTGGCAAGGGGAGAGTGTACCTGCACTGCACACGAACCGCGGTTTGCAAAGAAAGAGGATTTGCTGCACATTCCAAGGACACGGCTCTTTCCGAGGCAATCTGCAACCTGCTGTCAGATGGAAGTTCTCTCTGCCCTCTCCTGCCCAGCTCTAGGTACTAGCGGGCACTTTCCAGCCTGGCCGAGGCAAACAACCTCGAGACATGTCACAGAGCCTAAGTGGAGCACAGATGCTAAGAAATAGCAAAGCTGAAGAGCCTGGCTCAGCTTCACTAGTGTGCAATTGACTGACTGCGAAAAACAAAGCAGCAGAGCACCGGGCTTCTGGGCGCTGTGAAGGCAATTGCCAAAACCAGGCAGCTGCTCCTTCCCAAGCACAGGCAGCTGCCCATGTTCTTGCTTGTCGACAAACTCACCGCTGCCCTTCTTTTCAGCAGCTGCCACCGTCTTCGGTGCATCTCGGAGCCTCTGGCGACGAGCAAGACTTGCCAAGGTGGGACGCATCAGGACCAAGTCAAAACCCAGGCAAGTTGTCCTGGAACGCTTTCCATTCGCTTGCCGAGAGTGAATTCAAGAGGCAGGAGAGCGGCAGCCACCGTCCTCTGGCAGTCGGAAGGCTTCGCACACAAGCCCGCTTCTTTGCGGCTTCGTTCTTCGCCTCTTCCAAGCAACCGCGATCTCTGCCTCTCGGAGGCGAAGAAGCGGCTAATTCGCGCACAGCTCAGTAGAGCGGCAGCGGAGCGCTCCGGAGCGCCGCTTCAAGCCGAAAGACGCCGGGAAACGGCACTTTCCTTTGGATAGCTCCGGAGCCGCTCTTCTGCTTCTCTAGTCATCGCTAGCTTAGCGAAAAGCTTTCCCACTCCATTTGGCAAGGGGAGAGCGTACCTGCACTGCACACTAACCGCGGTTTGCAAAGAAAGAGGATTTGCTGCACATTCCAAGGACACGGCTCTTTCCGAGGCAATCTGCAACCTGCTGTCAGATGGAAGTTCTCTCTGCCCTCTCCTGCCCAGCTCTAGGTACTAGCGGGCACTTTCCAGCCTGGCCGAGGCAAACAACCTCGAGACATGTCACAGAGCCTAAGTGGAGCACAGATGCTAAGAAATAGCAAAGCTGAAGAGCCTGGCTCAGCTTCACTAGTGTGCAATTGACTGACTGCGAAAAACAAAGCAGCAGAGCACCGGGCTTCTGGGCGCTGTGAAGGCAATTGCCAAAACCAGGCAGCTGTTCCTTCCCAAGCACAGGCAGCTGCCCATGTTCTTGCTTGTCGACAAACTCACCGCTGCCCTTCTTTTCAGCAGCTGCCACCGTCTTCGGTGCATCTCGGAGCCTCTGGCGACGAGCAAGACTTGCCAAGGTGGGACACATCAGGACCAAGTCAAAACCCAGGCAAGTTGTCCTGGAACGCTTTCCATTCGCTTGCCGAGAGTGAATTCAAGAGGCAGGAGAGCGGCAGCCACCGTCCTCTGGCAGTCGGAAGGCTTCGCACACAAGCCCGCTTCTTTGCGGCTTCGTTCTTCGCCTCTTCTAAGCAACCGCGATCTCTGCTTCTCGGAGGCGAAGAAGCGGCTAATTCGCGCACAGCTCAGTAGAGCGGCAGCGCAGCGCTCCGGAGCGCCGCTTCAAGCCGAAAGACACCGGGAAACGACACTTTCCTCCGGATAGCTCCGGAGCCGCGCTTCTGCTTCTCTAGTCATCTCTAGCTTAGCGAAAATCTTTCCCACTCCATTTGGCAAGGGGAGAGTGTACCTGCACTGCACACGAACCGCGGTTTGCAAAGAAAGAGGATTTGCTGCACATTCCAAGGACACGGCTCTTTCCGAGGCAATCTGCAACCTGCTGTCAGATGGAAGTGCTCTCTGCCCTCTCCTGCCCAGCTCTAGGTACTAGCGGGCACTTTCCAGCCTGGCCGAGGCAAACAACCTCCAGAGATGTCACAGAGCCTAAGTGGAGCACAGATGCTCAAAAGCAGCAAAGCTGAAGAGCCTGGCTCAGCTTCACTAGTGTGCAATTGACTGACTGCGAAAAACAAAGCAGCAGAGCACCGGGCTTCTGGGCGCTGTGAAGGCAATTGCCAAAACCAGGCAGCTGCTCCTTCCCAAGCACAGGCAGCTGCCTATGTTCTTGCTTGTCGACAAACTCACCGCTGCCCTTCTTTTCAGCAGCTGCCACCGTCTTCGGTGCATCTCGGAGCCTCTGGCAACGAGCAAGACTTGCCAAGGTGGGAGGCATCAGGACCAAGTCAAAACCCAGGCAAGTTGTCCTGGAACGCTTTCCATTCGCTTGCCGAGAGTGAATTCAAGAGGCAGGAGAGCGGCAGCCACTGTCCTCTGGCAGTCGGAAGGCTTCACAAACAAGCCCGCTTCTTTGCGGCTTCGTTCTTCGCCTCTTCTAAGCAACCGCGATCTCTGCTTCTCGGAGGCGAAGAAGCGGCTAATTCGCGCACAGCTCAGTAGAGCGGCAGCGCAGCGCTCCGGAGCGCCGCTTCAAGCCGAAAGACCCCGGGAAACGACACTTTCCTCCGGATAGCTCCGGAGCCGCGCTTCTGCTTCTCTAGTCATCTCTATCTCAGCGAAAATCTTTCCCACTCCAGTTGGCAAGGGGAGAGTGTACCTGCACTGCACACGAACCGCGGTTTGCAAAGAAAGAGGATTTGCTGCACATTCCAAGGACACGGCTCTTTCCGAGGCAATCTGCAACCTGCTGTCAGATGGAAGTGCTCTCTGCCCTCTCCTGCCCAGCTCTAGGTACTAGCGGGCACTTTCCAGCCTGGGCGAGGCAAACAACCTCCAGAGATGTCACAGAGCATAAGTGGAGCACAGATGCTCAAAAGCAGCAAAGCTGAAGAGCCTGGCTCAGCTTCACTAGTGTGCAATTGACTGACTGCGAAAAACAAAGCAGCAGAGCACCGGGCTTCTGGGCGCTGTGAAGGCAATTGCCAAAACCAGGCAGCTGCTCCTTCCCAAGCACAGGCAGCTGCCTATCTTCTTGCTTGTCGACAAACTCACCGCTGCCCTTCTTTTCAGCAGCTGCCACCGTCTTCGGTGCATCTCGGAGCCTCTGGCGACGAGCAAGACTTGCCAAGGTGGGACGCATCAGGACCAAGTCAAAACCCAGGCAAGTTGTCCTGGAACGCTTTCCATTCGCTTGCCGAGAGTGAATTCAAGAGGCAGGAGAGCGGCAGCCACTGTCCTCTGGCAGTCGGAAGGCTTCGCACACAAGCCCGCTTCTTTGCGGCTTCGTTCTTCGCCTCTTCCAAGCAACCGCGATCTCTGCCTCTCGGAGGCGAAGAAGCGGCTAATTCGCGCACAGCTCAGTAGAGCGGCAGCGGAGCGCTCCGGAGCGCCGCTTCAAGCCGAAAGACGCCGGGAAACGGCACTTTCCTCCGGATAGCTCCGGAGCCGCGCTTCTGCTTCTCTAGTCATCGCTAGCTTAGCGAAAAGCTTTCCCACTCCATTTGGCAAGGGGAGAGCGTACCTGCACTGCACACGAACCGCGGTTTGCAAAGAAAGAGGATTTGCTGCACATTCCAAGGACACGGCTCTTTCCGAGGCAATCTGCAACCTGCTGTCAGATGGAAGTGTTCTCTGCCCTCTCCTGCCCAGCTCTAGGTACTAGCGGGCACTTTCCAGCCTGGGCGAGGCAAACAACCTCCAGAGATGTCACAGAGCCTAAGTGGAGCACAGATGCTCAAAAGCAGCAAAGCTGAAGAGCCTGGCTCAGCTTCACTAGTGTGCAATTGACTGACTGCGAAAAACAAAGCAGCAGAGCACCGGGCTTCTGGGCGCTGTGAAGGCAATTGCCAAAACCAGGCAGCTGCTCCTTCCCAAGCACAGGCAGCTGCCTATGTTCTTGCTTGTCGACAAACTCACCGCTGCCCTTCTTTTCAGCAGCTGCCACCGTCTTCGGTGCATCTCGGAGCCTCTGGCGACGAGCAAGACTTGCCAAGGTGGGAGGCATCAGGACCAAGTCAAAACCCAGGCAAGTTGTCCTGGAACGCTTTCCATTCGCTTGCCGAGAGTGAATTCAACAGGCAGGAGAGCGGCAGCCACCGTCCTCCAGCAGTCGGAAGGCTTGGCACACAAGCCCGCTTCTTTGCGGCTTCGTTCTTCGCCTCTTCTAAGCAACCGCGATCTCTGCTTCTCGGAGGCGAAGAAGTGGCTAATTCGCGCACAGCTCAGTAAAGCGGCAGCAAAGCGCTCCGGAGCGCCTCTTCAAGCCGAAAGACGCCGGGAAGCGGCACTTTCCTCCGGATAGCTCCGGAGCCGCGCTTCTGCTTCTCTAGTCATCTCTAGCTTAGCGAAAATCTTTCCCACTCCAGTTGGCAAGGGGAGAGCGTACCTGCACTGCACACTAACCGCGGTTTGCAAAGAAAGAGGATTTGCTGCACATTCCAAGGACACGGCTCTTTCCGAGGCAATCTGCAACCTGCTGTCAGATGGAAGTTCTCTCTGCCCTCTCCTGCCCAGCTCTAGGTACTAGCGGGCACTTTCCAGCCTGGGCGAGGCAAACAACCTCGAGAGATGTCACAGAGCCTAAGTGGAGCACAGATGCTCAAAAGCAGCAAAGCTGAAGAGCCTGGCTCAGCTTCACTAGTGTGCAATTGACTGACTGCGAAAAACAAAGCAGCAGAGCACCGGGCTTCTGGGCGCTGTGAAGGCAATTGCCAAAACCAGGCAGCTGTTCCTTCCCAAGCACAGGCAGCTGCCCATGTTCTTGCTTGTCGACAAACTCACCGCTGCCCTTCTTTTCAGCAGCTGCCACCGTCTTCGGTGCATCTCGGAGCCTCTGGCGACGAGCAAGACATGCCAAGGTGGGACACATCAGGACCAAGTCAAAACCCAGGCAAGTTGTCCTGGAACGCTTTCCATTCGCTTGCCGAGAGTGAATTCAACAGGCAGGAGAGCGGCAGCCACCGTCCTCTGGCAGTCGGAAGGCTTCGCACACAAGCCCGCTTCTTTGCGGCTTCGTTCTTCGCCTCTTCCAAGCAACCGCGATCTCTGCTTCTCGGAGGCGAAGAAGCGGCTAATTCGCGCACAGCTCAGTAAAGCGGCAGCAAAGCGCTCCGGAGCGCCGCTTCAAGCCGAAAGACGCCGGGAAGCGGCACTTTCCTCCGGATAGCTCCGGAGCCGCGCTTCTGCTTCTCTAGTCATCGCTATCTTAGCGAAAAGCTTTCCCACTCCAGTTGGCAAGGGGAGAGCGTACCTGCACTGCACACTAACCGCGGTTCGCAAAGAAAGAGGATTTGCTGCACATTCCAAGGACACGGCTCTTTCCGAGGCAATCTGCAACCTGCTGTCAGATGGAAGTGCTCTCTGCCCTCTCCTGCCCAGCTCTAGGTACTAGCGGGCACTTTCCAGCCTGGCCGAGGCAAACAACCTCCAGAGATGTCACAGAGCCTAAGTGGAGCACAGATGCTCAAAAGCAGCAAAGCTGAAGACCTGGCTCAGCTTCACTAGTGTGCAATTGACTGACTGTGAAAAACAAAGCAGCAGAGCACCGGGCTTCTGGGCGCTGTGAAGGCAATTGCCAAAACCAGGCAGCTGCTCCTTCCCAAGCACAGGCAGCTGCCTATGTTCTTGCTTGTCGACAAACTCACCGCTGCCCTTCTTTTCAGCAGCTGCCACCGTCTTCGGTGCATCTCGGAGCCTCTGGCGACGAGCAAGACTTGCCAAGGTGGGAGGCATCAGGACCAAGTCAAAACCCAGGCAAGTTGTCCTGGAACGCTTTCCATTCGCTTGCCGAGAGTGAATTCAACAGGCAGGAGAGCGGCAGCCACCGTCCTCTGGCAGTCGGAAGGCTTCACAAACAAGCCCGCTTCTTTGCGGCTTCGTTCTTCGCCTCTTCCAAGCAACCGCGATCTCTGCTTCTCGGAGGCGAAGAAGCGGCTAATTCGCGCACAGCTCAGTAGAGCGGCAGCAAAGCGCTCCGGAGCGCCGCTTCAAGCCGAAAGACGCCGGGAAGCGGCACTTTCCTCCGGATAGCTCCGGAGCCGCGCTTCTGCTTCTCTAGTCATCTCTATCTCAGCGAAAATCTTTCCCACTCCAGTTGGCAAGGGGAGGTGTACCTGCACTGCACACGAACCGCGGTTTGCAAAGAAAGAGGATTTGCTGCACATTCCAAGGACACGGCTCTTTCCGAGCAATCTGCAACCTGCTGTCAGATGGAAGTGCTCTCTGCCCTCTCCTGCCCAGCTCTAGGTACTAGCGGGCACTTTCCAGCCTGGCGAGGCAAACAACCTCCAGAGATGTCACAGAGCATAAGTGGAGCACAGATGCTCAAAAGCAGCAAAGCTGAAGAGCCTGGCTCAGCTTCACTAGTGTGCAATTGACTGACTGCGAAAAACAAAGCAGCAGAGCACCGGGCTTCTGGGCGCTGTGAAGGCAATTGCCAAAACCAGGCAGCTGCTCCTTCCAAGCACAGGCAGCTGCCTATCTTCTTGCTTGTCGACAAACTCACCGCTGCCCTTCTTTTTCAGCAGCTGCCACCGTCTTCGGTGCATCTCGGAGCCTCTGGCGACGAGCAAGACTTGCCAAGGTGGGACGCATCAGGACCAAGTCAAAACCCAGGCAAGTTGTCCTGGAACGCTTTCCATTCGCTTGCCGAGAGTGAATTCAAGAGGCAGGAGAGCGGCAGCCACTGTCCTCTGGCAGTCGGAAGGCTTCGCACACAAGCCCGCTTCTTTGCGGCTTCGTTCTTCGCCTCTTCCAAGCAACCGCGATCTCTGCCTCTCGAGGCGAAGAAGCGGCTAATTCGCGCACAGCTCAGTAGAGCGGCAGCGGAGCGCTCCGGAGCGCCGCTTCAAGCCGAAAGACGCCGGGAAACGGCACTTTCCTCCGGATAGCTCCGGAGCCGCGCTTCTGCTTCTCTAGTCATCGCTAGCTTAGCGAAAAGCTTTCCCACTCCATTTGGCAAGGGGAGAGCGTACCTGCACTGCACACGAACCGCGGTTTGCAAAGAAAGAGGATTGCTGCACATTCCAAGGACACGGCTCTTTCCGAGGCAATCTGCAACCTGCTGTCAGATGGAAGTGCTCTCTGCCCTCTCCTGCCCAGCTCTAGGTACTAGCGGGCACTTTCCAGCCTGGGCCGAGGCAAACCACCTCCAGAGATGTCACAGAGCCTAAGTGGAGCACAGATGCTCAAAAGCAGCAAAGCTGAAGAGCCTGGCTCAGCTTCACTAGTGTGCAATTGACTGACTGCGAAAAACAAAGCAGCAGAGCACCGGGCTTCTGGGCGCTGTGAAGGCAATTGCCAAAACAGGCAGCTGCTCCTTCCCAAGCACAGGCAGCTGCCTATGTTCTTGCTTGTCGACAAACTCACCGCTGCCCTTCTTTTCAGCAGCTGCCACCGTCTTCGGTGCATCTCGGAGCCTCTGGCGACGAGCAAGACTTGCCAAGGTGGGAGGCATCAGGACCAAGTCAAAACCAGGCAAGTTGTCCTGGAACGCTTTCCATTCGCTTGCCGAGAGTGAATTCAACAGCAGGAGAGCGGCAGCCACCGTCCTCCGGCAGTCGGAAGGCTTGGCACACAAGCCCGCTCTTTGCGGCTTCGTTCTTCGCCTCTTCTAAGCAACCGCGATCTCTGCTTCTCGGAGGCGAAGAAGTGGCTAATTCGCGCACAGCTCAGTAAAGCGGCAGCAAAGCGCTCCGGAGCGCCGCTTCAAGCCGAAAGACGCGGGAAGCGGCACTTTCCTCGGATAGCTCCGGAGCCGCGCTTCTGCTTCTCTAGTCATCTCTAGCTTAGCGAAAATCTTTCCCACTCCAGTTGGCAAGGGGAGAGCGTACCTGCACTGCACACTAACCGCGGTTTTGCAAAGAAAGAGGATTTGCTGCACATTCCAAGGACACGGCTCTTTCCGAGGCAATCTGCAACCTGCTGGTCAGATGGAAGTTCTCTCTGCCCTCTCCTGCCCAGCTCTAGGTACTAGCGGGCACTTTCCAGCCTGGCGAGGCAAACAACCTCGAGAGATGTCACAGAGCCTAAGTGGAGCACAGATGCTCAAAAGCAGCAAAGCTGAAGAGCCTGGCTCAGCTTCACTAGTGTGCAATTGACTGACTGCGAAAAACAAGAGCAGCAAGCACCGGGCTTCTGGGCGCTGTGAAGGCAATTGCCAAAACCAGGCAGCTGTTCCTTCCCAAGCACAGGCAGCTGCCCATGTTCTTGCTTGTCGACAAACTCACCGCTGCCCTTCTTTTCAGCAGCTGCCACCGTCTTCGGTGCATCTCGGAGCCTCTGGCGACGAGCAAGACATGCCAAGGTGGGACACATCAGGACCAAGTCAAAACCCAGGCAAGTTGTCCTGGAACGCTTTCCATTCGCTTGCCGAGAGTGAATTCAACAGGCAGGAGAGCGGCAGCCACCGTCCTCTGGCAGTCGGAAGGCTTCGCACACAAGCCCGCTTCTTTGCGGCTTCGTTCTTCGCCTCTTCCAAGCAACCGCGATCTCTGCTTCTCGGAGGCGAAGAAGCGGCTAATTCGCGCACAGCTCAGTAAAGCGGCAGCAAAGCGCTCCGAGCGCCGCTTCAAGCCGAAAGACGCCGGGAAGCGGCACTTTCCTTTGGATAGCTCCGGAGCCGCGCTTCTGCTTCCCTAGTCATCGCTATCTTAGCGAAAAGCTTTCCCACTCCAGTTGGCAAGGGGAGAGCGTACCTGCACTGCACACTAACCGCGGTTCGCAAAGAAAGAGGATTTGCTGCACATTCCAAGGACACGGCTCTTTCCGAGGCAATCTGCAACCTGCTGTCAGATGGAAGTGCTCTCTGCCCTCTCCTGCCCAGCTCTAGGTACTAGCGGGCACTTTCCAGCCTGGCGAGGCAAACAACCTCCAGAGATGTCACAGAGCCTAAGTGGAGCACAGATGCTCAAAAGCAGCAAAGCTGAAGAACCTGGCTCAGCTTCACTAGTGTGCAATTGACTGACTGTGAAAAACAAAGCAGCAGAGCACCGGGCTTCTGGGCGCTGTGAAGGCAATTGCCAAAACCAGGCAGCTGCTCCTTCCCAAGCACAGGCAGCTGCCTATGTTCTTGCTTGTCGACAAACTCACCGCTGCCCTTCTTTTCAGCAGCTGCCACCGTCTTCGGTGCATCTCGGAGCTCTGGCGACGAGCAAGACTTGCCAAGGTGGGAGGCATCAGGACCAAGTCAAAACCCAGGCAAGTTGTCCTGGAACGCTTTCCATTCGCTTGCCGAGAGTGAATTCAACAGGCAGGAGAGCGGCAGCCACCGTCCTCTGGCAGTCGGAAGGCTTCGCACACAAGCCCGCTTCTTTGCGGCTTCGTTTTCGCCTCTTCCAAGCAACCGCGATCTCTGCTTCTCGGAGGCGAAGAAGCGGCTAATTCGCGCACAGCTCAGTAGAGCGGCAGCAAAGCGCTCCGGAGCGCCGCTTCAAGCCGAAAGACGCGGGAAGCGGCACTTTCCTCCGGATAGCTCGGAGCCGCGCTTCTGCTTCTCTAGTCATCTCTAGCTTAGCGAAAAGCTTTCCCACTCCATTTGGCAAGGGGGAGAGCGTACCTGCACTGCACACTAACCGCGGTTTGCAAAGAAAGAGGATTTGCTGCACATTCCAAGGACACGGCTCTTTCCGAGGCAATCTGCAACCTGCTGTCAGATGGAAGTGCTCTCTGCCCTCTCCTGCCCAGCTCTAGGTACTAGCGGGCACTTTCCCAGCCTGGCCGAGGCAAACAACCTCCAGAGATGTCACAGAGCCTAAGTGGAGCACAGATGCTCAAAAGCAGCAAAGCTGAAGAGCCTGGCTCCGCTTCACTAGTGTGCAATGACTGACTGTGAAAAACAAAGCAGCAGAGCACCGGGCTTCTGGGGCGCTGTGAAGGCAATTGCCAAAACCAGGCAGCTGCTCCTTCCAAGCACAGGCAGCTGCCTATGTTCTTGCTTGTCGACAACTCACCGCTGCCCTTCTTTTCAGCAGCTGCCACCGTCTTCGGTGCATCTCGGAGCCTCTGGCGACGAGCAAGACTTGCCAAGGTGGGAGGCATCAGGACCAAGTCAAAACCCAGGCAAGTTGTCCTGGAACGCTTTCCATTCGCTTGCCGAGAGTGAATTCAACAGGCAGGAGAGCGGCAGCCACTGTCCTCTGGCAGTCGGAAGGCTTCACAAACAAGCCCGCTTCTTTGCGGCTTCGTTCTTCGCCTCTTCTAAGCAACCGCGATCTCTGCTTCTCGGAGGCGAAGAAGCGGCTAATTCGCGCACAGCTCAGTAAAGCGGCAGCGGAGCGCTCCGGAGCGCCGCTTCAAGCCGAAAGACCCCGGGAAACGGCACTTTCTTCCGGATAGCTCCGGAGCCGCGCTTCTGCTTCTCTAGTCATCTCTAGCTTAGCGAAAAACTTTCCCACTCCATTTGGCAAGGGGGAGAGCGTACCTGCACTGCACACGAACGCGCGTTTGCAAAGAAAGAGGATTTGCTGCACATTCCAAGGACACGGCTCTTTCCGAGGCAATCTGCAACCTGCTGTCAGATGGAAGTGCTCTCTGCCCTCTCCTGCCCAGCTCTAGGTACTAGCGGGCACTTTCCAGCCTGGCGAGGCAAACAACCTCGAGAGATGTCACAGAGCCTAAGTGGAGCACAGATGCTCAAAAGCAGCAAAGCTGAAGAGCCTGGCTCAGCTTCACTAGTGTGCAATTGACTGACTGCGAAAAACAAAGCAGCAGAGCACCGGGCTTCTGGCGCTGTGAAGGCAATTGCCAAAACCAGGCAGCTGCTCCTTCCCAAGCACAGGCAGCTGCCTATCTTCTTGCTTGTCGACAAACTCACCGCTGCCCTTCTTTTCAGCAGCTGCCACCGTCTTCGGTGCATCTCGGAGCCTCTGGCGACGAGCAAGACTTGCCAAGGTGGGAGGCATCAGGACCAAGTCAAAACCCAGGCAAGTTGTCCTGGAACGCTTTCCATTCACTTGCCGAGAGTGAATTCAACAGGCAGGAGAGCGGCCAGCCACCGTCCTCAGCAGTCTGAAGGCTTCGCACACAAGCCCGCTTCTTTGCGGCTTCGTTCTTCGCCTCTTCTAAGCAACCGCGATCTCTGCTTCTCGGAGGCGAAGAAGCGGCTAATTCGCGCACAGCTCAGTAAAGCGGCAGCAAAGCGCTCGGAGCGCCGCTTCAAGCCAAAAGACGCCGGGAAACGGCACTTTCTTCCGGATAGCTCCGGAGCCGCGCTTCTGCTTCTCTAGTCATCTCTAGCTTAGCGAAAAGCTTTCCCATTCCATTTGGCAAGGGGAGAGCGTACCTGCACTGCACACTAACCGCGGTTTGCAAAGAAAGAGGATTTGCTGCACATTCCAAGGACACGGCTCTTTCCGAGGCAATCTGCAACCTGCTGTCAGATGGAAGTGCTCTCTGCCCTCTCCTGCCCAGCTCTAGGTACTAGTGGGCACTTTCCAGCCTGGGCGAGGCAAACAACCTCG
>NW_027100072.1:0-82000 GCF_031753505.1 Anomalospiza imberbis
CATCATGTCACAATGGTCTCCTTGGTCTGAAAAACGTCCACTGTGTCACAGTGGCCCTTTGGTTCCACACGCCATGCGGTTCTGTTATGTCGCAATGGAGTCCTTGTTTTTTTTGTGTCAAAACGACTCCTTGGCTCCATGTGGCCTTACCTGTGAGTTTGCTCATCTTCCATCATGTCACAATGGTCTCCTTGGCCTTAAAATGCTCCACTGTGTCACAGTGACTCCTTGGTTCGATGTGGTTCTATTAGGCACCACTGGAATCCTTGCTTTCTCCATGTCACAATGCCTCCTTGTCTCCATGTGGCCTTACCTCGGAGTTCAATCATCTGCCATCATGTCATAATAGTCTCCTTGGATTGCAAAGCTCTTCAGTGTCCTCCTGGCTCCTCATTTTAATGTGGCCTTACCTGTGAATACAATCATCTTCCATAATGTCACAATCGTCTCCTGAGTTGGAAAAACCTCCACTGTGTCACAGTGGCTCCTTGGTTCCATATGGTTCAGTCAGGCCACAGTGGAATCCTTGCCTTCGTCATGTCACAATGCCTCCTGGGCTCCATGTGGCCTTACCTGTTGGTTTAATCTTCTTCCATCATGCCACAATGGTCTCCTTGGTCTGAAAAAGCTCCACTGTGTCACAGTGGCCTCTTGGTTCCATGCGCCATGTGGTTCTGTTGTGTCACAATGGAGTCCTTGCTTTCTTCATATCAAAACGACTCCTTGGCTGCATGTGGCCTTACCTGTGAGTTCAATCATCTGCCATCATGTCACAATGGTCTCCTTGTTCTGAAAAACCTCCACTGTGTCACAGTGTCTCCTTGGTTCCATGTGGTTCAGTTGGGCCACAGTGGAATCCTTGCTTTCTTCATGTCACAATGCCTCCTTGGCTCCATGTGGCCTTACCTCTGAGTTCAATCATCTTCCATCATGTCACAATAATCTCCTTGGTTTGAGAAAGCTACAGAGTGTCACCATGGCGCCATGATTCCATGTGGCCTTACCTGTTGGTTCAATCATCTTCCACCATGTCACAATGGTGTCCTTGGTTTCCAAAAGCTCCATTGTGTCACAGTGGCCTCTTGGTTCCATGCAGTTCTGTCATGTCGCAATGTTAACCGTGCCTTCTTCATGTCACAATGGCCCTTGGCTCCATGTGGCCTTGCCTGTTGGTTTCAGCATCTTCCATCACGTCACAATGACTCCTTGGTCTCAAAAAGCTCCACTGTGCAACTGTGGCCCCTTGGTTCCATGCGCCATGCGGATCTGTCGTGTCACAATGGAATCCTTGCTTTCTTTGTGTGAAAACGGCTGCTTGGTTTAAGTGGCCTTGCCTGTGTGTTCAATCACTTCCATCATGTCACAATCATCTCCTGAGTTTGAAAAAACCCCACTGTGTCACAGTGGCTCCTTGGTTTCATGAGGTTCACTTAGGCCGCAATGGAATCCTTGCATTCGTCATGTCACAATGCCTCCTTGGCTCCATGAGGCGTTTACATCTGCGTTCAACTATCTTCCATCACGCCACCATAGTCTCCTTGGCTTGAAAAAGCTCTACAGTGTCACCAGGGCTTCTTCATTCCATGGGGCCTTACCTCTTGGTTTAATCATCTTCCATCATGTCACAATGACTCCTTGGTCTGAAAAAACGTCCACTGTGTCACAGTGGCTCCTTGGTTCCATATGGTTCAGTCAGGCCACAGTGGAATCCTTGCCTTCGTCATGTCACAATGCCTCCTGGGCTCCATGTGGCCTTACCTGTTGGTTTAATCTTCTTCCATCATGCCACAATGGTCTCCTTGGTCTGAAAAAGCTCCACTGTGTCACAGTGGCCTCTTGGTTCCATGCGCCATGTGGTTCTGTTGTGTCACAATGGAGTCCTTGCTTTCTTCATATCAAAACGACACCTTGGCTGCATGTGGCCTTACCTGTGAGATCAATCATCTGCCATCATGTCACAATGGTCTCCTTGTTCTGAAAAACCTCCATTGTGTCACAGTGTCTCCTTGGTTCGATGAGGTTCACTTAGGCCGCAATGGAATCCTTGCATTCGTCATGTCACAATGCCTCCTTGGCTCCATGAGGCCTTTACATCTGCGTTCAACTATCTTCCATCACGCCACCATAGTCTCCTTGGCTTGAAAAAGCTCTGCAGTGTCACCAGGGCTTCTTCATTCCATGGGGCCTTACCTCTTGGTTTAATCTTCTTCCATCATGCCACAATGGTCTCCTTGGTCTGAAAAACGTCCACTGTGTCACAGTGGCCCTTTGGTTCCACACGCCATGCGGTTCTGTTATGTCGCAATGGAGTCCTTGTTTTTGTTGTGTCAAAACGACTCCTTGGCTCCATGTGGCCTTACCTGTGAGTTTGCTCATCTTCCATCATGTCACAATGGTCTCCTTGGCCTTAAAAAGCTCCACTGTGTCACAGTGACTCCTTGGTTCGATGTGGTTCTATTAGGCACCACTGGAATCCTTGCTTTCTCCATGTCACAATGCCTCCTTGTCTCCATGTGGCCTTACCTCGGAGTTCAATCATCTGCCATCATGTCATAATAGTCTCCTTAGATTGCAAAGCTCTACAGTGTCCTCCTGGCTCCTCATTTTAATGTGGCCTTACCTGTGAGTTCAATCATCTTCCATCATGTCACAATCGTCTCCTGAGTTGGAAAAACCTCCACTGTGTCACAGTGGCTCCTTGGTTCCATGTGGTTCAGTCAGGCCACAGTGGAATCCTTGCCTTCGTCATGTCACAATGCCTCCTGGGCTCCATGTGGCTTTACCTGTTGGTTTAATCTTCTTCCATCATGTCACAATGGTCTCCTTGGTCTGAAAAAGCTCCACTGTGTCACAGTGGCCTCTTGGTTCCATGCGCCATGTGGTTCTGTTGTGCCACAATGGAGTCCTTGCTTTCTTCATATCAAAACGACTCCTTGGCTGCATGTGGCCTTACCTGTGAGTTCAATCATCTGCCATCATGTCACAATGGTCTCCTTGTTCTGAAAAACCTCCACTGTGTCACAGTGTCTCCTTGGTTCCATGTGGTTCAGTTGGGCCACAGTGGAATCCTTGCTTTCTTCATGTCACAATGCCTCCTTGGCTCCATTTGGCCTTACCTCTGAGTTCAATCATCTTCCATCATGTCACAATAATCTCCTTGGTTTGAGAAAGCTACAGAGTGTCACCATGGCGCCATGATTCCATGTGGCCTTACCTGTTGGTTCAATCATCTTCCATCATGTCACAATGGTCTCCTTGGTTTCCAAAAGCTCCATTGTGTCACAGTGGCCCCTTGGTTCCATGCAGTTCTGTCATGTCGCAATGTTAACCGTGCCTTCTTCATGTCACAATGGCCCTTGGCTCCATGTGGCCTTGCCTGTTGGTTTCAGCATCTTCCATCACGTCACAATGACTCCTTGGTCTCAAAAAGCTCCACTGTGCAACTGTGGCCCCTTGGTTCCATGCGCCATGCGGATCTGTCGTGTCACAATGGAATCCTTGCTTTCTTTGTGTGAAAACGGCTGCTTGGTTTAAGTGGCCTTTCCTGTGTGTTCAATCACTTCCATCATGTCACGATCATCTCCTGAGTTTGAAAAAACCCCACTGCGTCACAGTGGCGCGTTGCTTTCATGAGGTTCACTTAGGCCGCAATGGAATCCTTGCATTCGTCATGTCACAATGCCTCCTTGGCTCCATGAGGCGTTTACATCTGCGTTCAACTATCTTCCATCACGCCACCATAGTCTCCTTGGCTTGAAAAAGCTCTACAGTGTCACCAGGGCTTCTTCATTCCATGGGGCCTTACCTCTTGGTTTAATCATCTTCCATCATGTCACAATGGTCTCCTTGGTCTGAAAAACGTCCACTGTGTCACAGTGGCCCTTTGGTTCCACACGCCATGCGGTTCTGTTATGTCGCAATGGAGTCCTTGCTTTTTTTGTGTCAAAACGACTCCTTGGCTCCATGTGGCCTTACCTGTGAGTTTGCTCATCTTCCATCATGTCACAATGGTCTCCTTGGCCTTAAAATGCTCCACTGTGTCACAGTGACTCCTTGGTTCGATGTGGTTCTATTAGGCACCACTGGAATCCTTGCTTTCTCCATGTCACAATGCCTCCTTGTCTCCATGTGGCCTTACCTCGGAGTTCAATCATCTGCCATCATGTCATAATAGTCTCCTTGGATTGCAAAGCTCTTCAGTGTCCTCCTGGCTCCTCATTTAATGTGGCCTTACCTGTGAGTACAATCATCTTCCATCATGTCACAATCGTCTCCTGAGTTGGAAAAACCTCCACTGTGTCACAGTGGCTCCTTGGTTCCATATGGTTCAGTCAGGCCACAGTGGAATCCTTGCCTTCGTCATGTCACAATGCCTCCTGGGCTCCATGTGGCCTTACCTGTTGGTTTAATCTTCTTCCATCATGCCACAATGGTCTCCTTGGTCTGAAAAAGCTCCACTGTGTCACAGTGGCCTCTTGGTTCCATGCGCCATGTGGTTCTGTTGTGTCACAATGGAGTCCTTGCTTTCTTCATATCAAAATGACTCCTTGGCTGCATGTGGCCTTACCTGTGAGTTCAATCATCTGCCATCATGTCACAATGGTCTCCTTGGTCTGAAAAACCTCCACTGTGTCACAGTGTCTCCTTGGTTCCATGTGGTTCAGTTGGGCCACAGTGGAATCCTTGCTTTCTTCATGTCACAATGCCTCCTTGGCTCCATTTGGCCTTACCTCTGAGTTCAATCATCTTCCATCATGTCACAATAATCTCCTTGGTTTGAGAAAGCTACAGAGTGTCACCATGGCGCCATGATTCCATGTGGCCTTACCTGTTGGTTCAATCATCTGCCACCATGTCACAATGGTGTCCTTGGTTTCCAAAAGCTCCATTGTGTCACAGTGGCCTCTTGGTTCCATGCAGTTCTGTCATGTCGCAATGTTAACCGTGCCTTCTTCATGTCACAATGGCCCTTGGCTCCATGTGGCCTTGCCTGTTGGTTTCAGCATCTTCCATCACGTCACAATGACTCCTTGGTCTCAAAAAGCTCCACTGTGCAACTGTGGCCCCTTGGTTCCACGCGCCATGGGGATCTGTCGCGTCACAATGGAATCCTTGCTTTCTTTGTGTGAAAACGGCTGCTTGGTTTAAGTGGCCTTACCTGTGTGTTCAATCACTTCCATCATGTCACAATCATCTCCTGAGTTTGAAAAACCCCACTGTGTCACAGTGGCTCCTTGGTTTCATGAGGTTCACTTAGGCCGCAATGGAATCCTTGCATTCGTCATGTCACAATGCCTCCTTGGCTCCATGAGGCCTTTACATCTGCGTTCAACTATCTTCCATCACGCCACCATAGTCTCCTTGGCTTGAAAAAGCTCTACAGTGTCACCAGGGCTTCTTCATTCCATGGGGCCTTACCTCTTGGTTTAATCATCTTCCATCATGTCACAATGACTCCTTGGTCTGAAAAAACGTCCACTGTGTCACAGTGGCTCCTTGGTTCCATATGGTTCAGTCAGGCCACAGTGGAATCCTTGCCTTCGTCATGTCACAATGCCTCCTGGGCTCCATGTGGCCTTACCTGTTGGTTTAATCTTCTTCCATCATGCCACAATGGTCTCCTTGGTCTGAAAAAGCTCCACTGTGTCACAGTGGCCTCTTGGTTCCATGCGCCATGTGGTTCTGTTGTGTCACAATGGAGTCCTTGCTTTCTTCATATCAAAACGACTCCTTGGCTGCATGTGGCCTTACCTGTGAGTTCAATCATCTGCCATCATGTCACAATGGTCTCCTTGTTCTGAAAAACCTCCATTGTGTCACAGTGTCTCCTTGGTTCGATGAGGTTCACTTAGGCCGCAATGGAATCCTTGCATTCGTCATGTCACAATGCCTCCTTGGCTCCATGAGGCCTTTACATCTGCGTTCAACTATCTTCCATCACGCCACCATAGTCTCCTTGGCTTGAAAAAGCTCTGCAGTGTCACCAGGGCTTCTTCATTCCATGGGGCCTTACCTCTTGGGTTAATCTTCTTCCATCATGCCACAATGGTCTCCTTGGTCTGAAAAACGTCCACTGTGTCACAGTGGCCCTTTGGTTCCACACGCCATGCGGTTCTGTTATGTCGCAATGGAGTCCTTGTTTTTGTTGTGTCAAAACGACTCCTTGGCTCCATGTGGCCTTACCTGTGAGTTTGCTCATCTTCCATCATGTCACAATGGTCTCCTTGGCCTTAAAAAGCTCCACTGTGTCACAGTGACTCCTTGGTTCGATGTGGTTCTATTAGGCACCACTGGAATCCTTGCTTTCTCCATGTCACAATGCCTCCTTGTCTCCATGTGGCCTTACCTCGGAGTTCAATCATCTGCCATCATGTCATAATAGTCTCCTTAGATTGCAAAGCTCTACAGTGTCCTCCTGGCTCCTCATTTTAATGTGGCCTTACCTGTGAGTTCAATCATCTTCCATCATGTCACAATCGTCTCCTGAGTTGGAAAAACCTCCACTGTGTCACAGTGGCTCCTTGGTTCCATGTGGTTCAGTCAGGCCACAGTGGAATCCTTGCCTTCGTCATGTCACAATGCCTCCTGGGCTCCATGTGGCCTTACCTGTTGGTTTAATCTTCTTCCATCATGTCACAATGGTCTCCTTGGTCTGAAAAAGCTCCACTGTGTCACAGTGGCCTCTTGGTTCCATGCGCCATGTGGTTCTGTTGTGTCACAATGGAGTCCTTGCTTTCTTCATATCAAAACGACTCCTTGGCTGCATGTGGCCTTACCTGTGAGTTCAATCATCTGCCATCATGTCACAATGGTCTCCTTGGTCTGAAAAACCTCCACTGTATCACAGTGTCTCCTTGGTTCCATGTGGTTCAGTTGGGCCACAGCAGAATCCTTGCTCTCTTCATGTCACAATGCCTCCTTGGCTCCATTTGGCCTTACCTCTGAGTTCAATCATCTTCCATCATGTCACAATAATCTCCTTGGTTTGAGAAAGCTACAGAGTGTCACCATGGCGCCATGATTCCATGTGGCCTTACCTGTTGGTTCAATCATCTTCCACCATGTCACAATGGTCTCCTTGGCTTCCACAAGCTCCATTGTGTCACAGTGGCATCTTGGTTCCATGCAGTTCTGTCATGTCGCAATGTTAACCGTGCTTTCTTCATGTCACAATGCCTCCTTGGCTCCATTTGGCCTTACCTCTGTGTTCAATCATCTTCCATCATGTCATAATAGTCTCCTTGGTTTGAGAAAGCTCCAGAGTGTCACCATGGCGCCATGATTCCATGTGGCCTTACCTGTTGCTTCAATCATCTTCCACCGTGTCACAATGGTCTCCTTGGTTTCCAAATGCTCCATTGTGACACAGTGGCCCCTTGGTTCCATGCAGTTCTGTCATGTTGCAGTGTTAACCGTGCCTTCTTCATGTCACAATGGCCCTTGGCTCCATGTGGCCTTGCCTGTTGGTTTCAGCATCTTCCATCACGTCACAATGACTCCTTGGTCTCAAAAAGCCCCCCGTGTAACTGTGGCCCCTTGGTTCCATGCGCCATGCGGATCTGTCATGTCACAATGGAATCCTTGCTTTCTTTGAGTGAAAACGGCTGCTTGGTTTAAGTGGCCTTTCCTGTGTGTTCAATCACTTCCATCATGTCACAATCATCTCCTGAGTTTGAAAAAACCCCACTGTGTCACAGTGGCTCCTTGCTTTCATGAGGTTCACTTAGGCCGCAATGGAATCCTTGCATTCGTCATGTCACAATGCCTCCTTGGCTCCATGAGGCCTTTACATCTGCGTTCAACTATCTTCCATCACGCCACCATAGTCTCCTTGGCTTGAAAAAGCTCTACAGTGTCACCAGGGCTTCTTCATTCCATGGGGCCTTACCTCTTGGTTTAATCATCTTCCATCATGTCACAATGACTCCTTGGTCTGAAAAAACGTCCTCTGTGTCACAGTGGCCCCTTGGTTCCACATGCCATGCGGTTCTGTTATGTCGCAATGGAGTCCTTGCTTTTTTTGTGTCAAAACGACTCCTTGGCTCCATGTGGCCTTACCTGTGAGTTTGCTCATCTTCCATCATGTCACAATGGTCTCCTTGGCCTTAAAAAGCTCCACTGTGTCACAGTGACTCCTTGGTTCGATGTGGTTCTATTAGGCACCACTGGAATCCTTGCTTTCTCCATGTCACAATGCCTCCTTGTCTCCATGTGGCCTTACCTCGGAGTTCAATCATCTGCCATCATGTCATAATAGTCTCCTTGGATTGCAAAGCTCTTCAGTGTCCTCCTGGCTCCTCATTTTAATGTGGCCTTACCTGTGAGTTCAATCATCTTCCATCATGTCACAATCGTCTCCTGAGTTGGAAAAACCTCCACTGTGTCACAGTGGCTCCTTGGTTCCATATGGTTCAGTCAGGCCACAGTGGAATCCTTGCCTTCGTCATGTCACAATGCCTCCTGGGCTCCATGTGGCCTTACCTGTTGGTTTAATCTTCTTCCATCATGCCACAATGGTCTCCTTGGTCTGAAAAAGCTCCACTGTGTCACAGTGGCCTCTTGGTTCCATGCGCCATGTGGTTCTGTTGTGTCACAATGGAGTCCTTGCTTTCTTCATATCAAAACGACTCCTTGGCTGCATGTGGCCTTACCTGTGAGTTCAATCATCTGCCATCATGTCACAATGGTCTCCTTGTTCTGAAAAACCTCCACTGTGTCACAGTGTCTCCTTGGTTCCATGTGGTTCAGTTGGGCCACAGTGGAATCCTTGCTTTCTTCATGTCACAATGCCTCCTTGGCTCCATTTGGCCTTACCTCTGAGTTCAATCATCTTCCATCATGTCACAATAATCTCCTTGGTTTGAGAAAGCCACAGAGTGTCACCATGGCGACATGATTCCATGTGGCCTTACCTGTTGGTTCAATCATCGTCCACCATGTCACAATGGTCTCCTTGGTTTCCAAAAGCTCCATTGTGTCACAGTGGCCCCTTGGTTCCATGCAGTTCTGTCATGTCGCAATGTTAACCGTGCCTTCTTCATGTCACAATGGCCCTTGGCTCCATGTGGCCTTGCCTGTTGGTTTCAGCATCTTCCATCACGTCACAATGACTCCTTGGTCTCAAAAAGCTCCACTGTGCAACTGTGGCCCCTTGGTTCCATGCGCCATGCGGATCTGTCGTGTCATAATGGAATCCTTGCTTTCTTTGAGTGAAAACGGCTGCTTGGTTTAAGTGGCCTTTCCTGTGTGTTCAATCACTTCCATCATGTCACAATCATCTCCTGAGTTTGAAAAAACCCCACTTTGTCACAGTGGCTCCTTGCTTTCATGAGGTTCACTTAGGCCGCAATGGAATCCTTGCATTCGTCATGTCACAATGCCTCCTTGGCTCCATGAGGCGTTTACATCTGCGTTCAACTATCTTCCATCACGCCACCATAGTCTCCATGGCTTGAAAAAGCTTTACAGTGTCACCAGGGCTTCTTCATTCCATGGGGCCTTACCTCTTGGTTTAATCATCTTCCATCATGTCACAATGACTCCTTGGTCTGAAAAAACGTCCTCTGTGTCACAGTGGCCCCTTGGTTCCACATGCCATGCGGTTCTGTTATGTCGCAATGGAGTCCTTGCTTTTTTTGTGTCAAAACGACTCCTTGGCTCCATGTGGCCTTACCTGTGAGTTTGCTCATCTTCCATCATGTCACAATGGTCTCCTTGGCCTTAAAATGCTCCACTGTGTCACAGTGACTCCTTGGTTCGATGTGGTTCTATTAGGCACCACTGGAATCCTTGCTTTCTCCATGTCACAATGCCTCCTTGTCTCCATGTGGCCTTACCTCGGAGTTCAATCATCTGCCATCATGTCATAATAGTCTCCTTGGATTGCAAAGCTCTTCAGTGTCCTCCTGGCTCCTCATTTTAATGTGGCCATACCTGTGAGTTCAATCATCTTCCATCATGTCACAATCGTCTCCTGAGTTTGAAAAACCTCCACTGTGTCACAGTGGCTCCTTGGTTCCATGTGGTTCAGTCAGGCCACAGTGGAATCCTTGCCTTCGTCATGTCACAATGCCTCCTTGGCTCCATGAGGCGTTTACATCTGCGTTCAACTATCTTCCATCACGCCACCATAGTCTCCTTGGCTTGAAAAAGCTCTACAGTGTCACCAGGGCTTCTTCATTCCATGGGGCCTTACCTCTTGGTTTAATCATCTTCCATCATGTCACAATGACTCCTTGGTCTGAAAAAACGTCCACTGTGTCACAGTGGCTCCTTGGTTCCATATGGTTCAGTCAGGCCACAGTGGAATCCTTGCCTTCGTCATGTCACAATGCCTCCTGGGCTCCATGTGGCCTTACCTGTTGGTTTAATCTCCTTCCATCATGCCACAATGATCTCCTTGGTCTGAAAAAGCTCCACTGTGTCACAGTGGCCTCTTGGTTCCATGCGCCATGTGGTTCTGTTGTGTCACAATGGAGTCCTTGCTTTCTTCATATCAAAACGACACCTTGGCTGCATGTGGCCTTACCTGTGAGTTCAATCATCTGCCATCATGTCACAATGGTCTCCTTGTTCTGAAAAACCTCCATTGTGTCACAGTGTCTCCTTGGTTCGATGAGGTTCACTTAGGCCGCAATGGAATCCTTGCATTCGTCATGTCACAATGCCTCCTTGGCTCCATGAGGCCTTTACATCTGCGTTCAACTATCTTCCATCACGCCACCATAGTCTCCTTGGCTTGAAAAAGCTCTGCAGTTTCACCAGGGCTTCTTCATTCCATGGGGCCTTACCTCTTGGGTTAATCTTCTTCCATCATGCCACAATGGTCTCCTTGGTCTGAAAAACGTCCACTGTGTCACAGTGGCCCTTTGGTTCCACACGCCATGCGGTTCTGTTATGTCGCAATGGAGTCCTTGTTTTTGTTGTGTCAAAACGACTCCTTGGCTCCATGTGGCCTTACCTGTGAGTTTGCTCATCTTCCATCATGTCACAATGGTCTCCTTGGCCTTAAAAAGCTCCACTGTGTCCCAGTGACTCCTTGGTTCGATGTGGTTCTATTAGGCACCACTGGAATCCTTGCTTTCTCCATGTCACAATGCCTCCTTGTCTCCATGTGGCCTTACCTCGGAGTTCAATCATCTGCCATCATGTCATAATAGTCTCCTTGGATTGCAAAGCTCTTCAGTGTCCTCCTGGCTCCTCATTTTAATGTGGCCTTACCTGTGAGTTCAATCATCTTCCATCATGTCACAATCGTCTCCTGAGTTGGAAAAACCTCCACTGTGTCACAGTGGCTCCTTGGTTCCATGTGGTTCAGTCAGGCCACAGTGGAATCCTTGCCTTCGTCATGTCACAATGCCTCCTGGGCTCCATGTGGCCTTACCTGTTGGTTTAATCTTCTTCCATCATGTCACAATGGTCTCCTTGGTCTGAAAAAGCTCCACTGTGTCACAGTGGCCTCTTGGTTCCATGCGCCATGTGGTTCTGTTGTGTCACAATGGAGTCCTTGCTTTCTTCATATCAAAACGACTCCTTGGCTGCATGTGGCCTTACCTGTGAGTTCAATCATCTGCCATAATGTCACAATGGTCTCCTTGGTCTGAAAAACCTCCACTGTGTCACAGTGTCTCCTTGGTTCCATGTGGTTCAGTTGGGCCACAGTGGAATCCTTGCTTTCTTCATGTCACAATGCCTCCTTGGCTCCATTTGGCCTTACCTCTGAGTTCAATCATCTTCCATCATGTCACAATAATCTCCTTGGTTTGAGAAAGCTACAGAGTGTCACCATGGCGCCATGATTCCATGTGGCCTTACCTGTTGGTTCAATTATCTTCCATCATGTCACAATGGTCTCCTTGGTTTCCAAAAGCTCCATTGTGTCACAGTGGCCCCTTGGTTCCATGCAGTTCTGTCATGTCGCAATGTTAACCGTGCCTTCTTCATGTCACAATGGCCCTTGGCTCCATGTGGCCTTGCCTGTTGGTTTCAGCATCTTCCATCACGTCACAATGACTCCTTGGTCTCAAAAAGCTCCACTGTGCAACTGTGGCCCCTTGGTTCCATGCGCCATGCGGATCTGTCGTGTCACAATGGAATCCTTGCTTTCTTTGTGTGAAAACGGCTGCTTGGTTTAAGTGGCCTTTCCTGTGTGTTCAATCACTTCCATCATGTCACAATCATCTCCTGAGTTTGAAAAAACCCCACTGCGTCACAGTGGCGCCTTGCTTTCATGAGGTTCACTTAGGCCGCAATGGAATCCTTGCATTCGTCATGTCACAATGCCTCCTTGGCTCCATGAGGCCTTTACATCTGCGTTCAACTATCTTCCATCACGCCACCATAGTCTCCTTGGCTTGAAAAAGCTCTACAGTGTCACCAGGGCTTCTTCATTCCATGGGGCCTTACCTCTTGGTTTAATCATCTTCCATCATGTCACAATGGTCTCCTTGGTCTGAAAAACGTCCACTGTGTCACAGTGGCCCTTTGGTTCCACACGCCATGCGGTTCTGTTATGTCGCAATGGAGTCCTTGCTTTTTTTGTGTCAAAACGACTCCTTGGCTCCATGTGGCCTTACCTGTGAGTTTGCTCATCTTCCATCATGTCACAATGGTCTCCTTGGCCTTAAAATGCTCCACTGTGTCACAGTGACTCCTTGGTTCGATGTGGTTCTATTAGGCACCACTGGAATCCTTGCTTTCTCCATGTCACAATGCCTCCTTGTCTCCATGTGGCCTTACCTCGGAGTTCAATCATCTGCCATCATGTCATAATAGTCTCCTTGGATTGCAAAGCTCTTCAGTGTCCTCCTGGCTCCTCATTTAATGTGGCCTTACCTGTGAGTACAATCATCTTCCATCATGTCACAATCGTCTCCTGAGTTGGAAAAACCTCCACTGTGTCACAGTGGCTCCTTGGTTCCATATGGTTCAGTCAGGCCACAGTGGAATCCTTGCCTTCGTCATGTCACAATGCCTCCTGGGCTCCATGTGGCCTTACCTGTTGGTTTAATCTTCTTCCATCATGCCACAATGGTCTCCTTGGTCTGAAAAAGCTCCACTGTGTCACAGTGGCCTCTTGGTTCCATGCGCCATGTGGTTCTGTTGTGTCACAATAGAGTCCTTGCTTTCTTCATATCAAAATGACTCCTTGGCTGCATGTGGCCTTACCTGTGAGTTCAATCATCTGCCATCATGTCACAATGGTCTCCTTGGTCTGAAAAACCTCCACTGTGTCACAGTGTCTCCTTGGTTCCATGTGGTTCAGTTGGGCCACAGTGGAATCCTTGCTTTCTTCATGTCACAATGCCTCCTTGGCTCCATGTGACCTTACCTCTGAGTTCAATCATCTTCCATCATGTCACAATAATCTCCTTGGTTTGAGAAAGCTACAGAGTGTCACCATGGCGCCATGATTCCATGTGGCCTTACCTGTTGGTTCAATCATCTTCCACCATGTCACAATGGTGTCCTTGGTTTCCAAAAGCTCCATTGTGTCACAGTGGCCTCTTGGTTCCATGCAGTTCTGTCATGTCGCAATGTTAACCGTGCCTTCTTCATGTCACAATGGCCCTTGGCTCCATGTGGCCTTGCCTGTTGGTTTCAGCATCTTCCATCACGTCACAATGACTCCTTGGTCTCAAAAAGCTCCACTGTGCAACTGTGGCCCCTTGGTTCCATGCGCCATGCGGATCTGTCGCGTCACAATGGAGTCCTTGCTTTCTTTGTGTGAAAACGGCTGCTTGGTTTAAGTGGCCTTGCCTGTGTGTTCAATCACTTCCATCATGTCACAATCATCTCCTGAGTTTGAAAAACCCCACTGTGTCACAGTGGCTCCTTGGTTTCATGAGGTTCACTTAGGCCGCAATGGAATCCTTGCATTCGTCATGTCACAATGCCTCCTTGGCTCCATGAGGCGTTTACATCTGCGTTCAACTATCTTCCATCACGCCACCATAGTCTCCTTGGCTTGAAAAAGCTCTACAGTGTCACCAGGGCTTCTTCATTCCATGGGGCCTTACCTCTTGGTTTAATCATCTTCCATCATGTCACAATGACTCCTTGGTCTGAAAAAACGTCCACTGTGTCACAGTGGCTCCTTGGTTCCATATGGTTCAGTCAGGCCACAGTGGAATCCTTGCCTTCGTCATGTCACAATGCCTCCTGGGCTCCATGTGGCCTTACCTGTTGGTTTCAGCATCTTCCATCACGTCACAATGACTCCTTGGTCTCAAAAAGCTCCACTGTGCAACTGTGGCCCCTTGGTTCCATGCGCCATGCGGATCTGTCGTGTCACAATGGAATCCTTGCTTTCTTTGTGTGAAAACGGCTGCTTGGTTTAAGTGGCCTTTCCTGTGTGTTCAATCACTTCCATCATGTCACAATCATCTCCTGAGTTTGAAAAAACCCCACTGCGTCACAGTGGCGCCTTGCTTTCATGAGGTTCACTTAGGCCGCAATGGAATCCTTGCATTCGTCATGTCACAATGCCTCCTTGGCTCCATGAGGCCTTTACATCTGCGTTCAACTATCTTCCATCACGCCACCATAGTCTCCTTGGCTTGAAAAAGCTCTACAGTGTCACCAGGGCTTCTTCATTCCATGGGGCCTTACCTCTTGGTTTAATCATCTTCCATCATGTCACAATGGTCTCCTTGGTCTGAAAAACGTCCACTGTGTCACAGTGGCCCTTTGGTTCCACACGCCATGCGGTTCTGTTATGTCGCAATGGAGTCCTTGCTTTTTTTGTGTCAAAACGACTCCTTGGCTCCATGTGGCCTTACCTGTGAGTTTGCTCATCTTCCATCATGTCACAATGGTCTCCTTGGCCTTAAAATGCTCCACTGTGTCACAGTGACTCCTTGGTTCGATGTGGTTCTATTAGGCACCACTGGAATCCTTGCTTTCTCCATGTCACAATGCCTCCTTGTCTCCATGTGGCCTTACCTCGGAGTTCAATCATCTGCCATCATGTCATAATAGTCTCCTTGGATTGCAAAGCTCTTCAGTGTCCTCCTGGCTCCTCATTTAATGTGGCCTTACCTGTGAGTACAATCATCTTCCATCATGTCACAATCGTCTCCTGAGTTGGAAAAACCTCCACTGTGTCACAGTGGCTCCTTGGTTCCATATGGTTCAGTCAGGCCACAGTGGAATCCTTGCCTTCGTCATGTCACAATGCCTCCTGGGCTCCATGTGGCCTTACCTGTTGGTTTAATCTTCTTCCATCATGCCACAATGGTCTCCTTGGTCTGAAAAAGCTCCACTGTGTCACAGTGGCCTCTTGGTTCCATGCGCCATGTGGTTCTGTTGTGTCACAATAGAGTCCTTGCTTTCTTCATATCAAAATGACTCCTTGGCTGCATGTGGCCTTACCTGTGAGTTCAATCATCTGCCATCATGTCACAATGGTCTCCTTGGTCTGAAAAACCTCCACTGTGTCACAGTGTCTCCTTGGTTCCATGTGGTTCAGTTGGGCCACAGTGGAATCCTTGCTTTCTTCATGTCACAATGCCTCCTTGGCTCCATGTGACCTTACCTCTGAGTTCAATCATCTTCCATCATGTCACAATAATCTCCTTGGTTTGAGAAAGCTACAGAGTGTCACCATGGCGCCATGATTCCATGTGGCCTTACCTGTTGGTTCAATCATCTTCCACCATGTCACAATGGTGTCCTTGGTTTCCAAAAGCTCCATTGTGTCACAGTGGCCTCTTGGTTCCATGCAGTTCTGTCATGTCGCAATGTTAACCGTGCCTTCTTCATGTCACAATGGCCCTTGGCTCCATGTGGCCTTGCCTGTTGGTTTCAGCATCTTCCATCACGTCACAATGACTCCTTGGTCTCAAAAAGCTCCACTGTGCAACTGTGGCCCCTTGGTTCCATGCGCCATGCGGATCTGTCGCGTCACAATGGAGTCCTTGCTTTCTTTGTGTGAAAACGGCTGCTTGGTTTAAGTGGCCTTGCCTGTGTGTTCAATCACTTCCATCATGTCACAATCATCTCCTGAGTTTGAAAAACCCCACTGTGTCACAGTGGCTCCTTGGTTTCATGAGGTTCACTTAGGCCGCAATGGAATCCTTGCATTCGTCATGTCACAATGCCTCCTTGGCTCCATGAGGCGTTTACATCTGCGTTCAACTATCTTCCATCACGCCACCATAGTCTCCTTGGCTTGAAAAAGCTCTACAGTGTCACCAGGGCTTCTTCATTCCATGGGGCCTTACCTCTTGGTTTAATCATCTTCCATCATGTCACAATGACTCCTTGGTCTGAAAAAACGTCCACTGTGTCACAGTGGCTCCTTGGTTCCATATGGTTCAGTCAGGCCACAGTGGAATCCTTGCCTTCGTCATGTCACAATGCCTCCTGGGCTCCATGTGGCCTTACCTGTTGGTTTCAGCATCTTCCATCACGTCACAATGACTCCTTGGTCTCAAAAAGCTCCACTGTGCAACTGTGGCCCCTTGGTTCCATGCGCCATGCGGATCTGTCGTGTCACAATGGAATCCTTGCTTTCTTTGTGTGAAAACGGCTGCTTGGTTTAAGTGGCCTTTCCTGTGTGTTCAATCACTTCCATCATGTCACAATCATCTCCTGAGTTTGAAAAAACCCCACTGCGTCACAGTGGCGCCTTGCTTTCATGAGGTTCACTTAGGCCGCAATGGAATCCTTGCATTCGTCATGTCACAATGCCTCCTTGGCTCCATGAGGCCTTTACATCTGCGTTCAACTATCTTCCATCACGCCACCATAGTCTCCTTGGCTTGAAAAAGCTCTACAGTGTCACCAGGGCTTCTTCATTCCATGGGGCCTTACCTCTTGGTTTAATCATCTTCCATCATGTCACAATGGTCTCCTTGGTCTGAAAAACGTCCACTGTGTCACAGTGGCCCTTTGGTTCCACACGCCATGCGGTTCTGTTATGTCGCAATGGAGTCCTTGCTTTTTTTGTGTCAAAACGACTCCTTGGCTCCATGTGGCCTTACCTGTGAGTTTGCTCATCTTCCATCATGTCACAATGGTCTCCTTGGCCTTAAAATGCTCCACTGTGTCACAGTGACTCCTTGGTTCGATGTGGTTCTATTAGGCACCACTGGAATCCTTGCTTTCTCCATGTCACAATGCCTCCTTGTCTCCATGTGGCCTTACCTCGGAGTTCAATCATCTGCCATCATGTCATAATAGTCTCCTTGGATTGCAAAGCTCTTCAGTGTCCTCCTGGCTCCTCATTTAATGTGGCCTTACCTGTGAGTACAATCATCTTCCATCATGTCACAATCGTCTCCTGAGTTGGAAAAACCTCCACTGTGTCACAGTGGCTCCTTGGTTCCATATGGTTCAGTCAGGCCACAGTGGAATCCTTGCCTTCGTCATGTCACAATGCCTCCTGGGCTCCATGTGGCCTTACCTGTTGGTTTAATCTTCTTCCATCATGCCACAATGGTCTCCTTGGTCTGAAAAAGCTCCACTGTGTCACAGTGGCCTCTTGGTTCCATGCGCCATGTGGTTCTGTTGTGTCACAATAGAGTCCTTGCTTTCTTCATATCAAAATGACTCCTTGGCTGCATGTGGCCTTACCTGTGAGTTCAATCATCTGCCATCATGTCACAATGGTCTCCTTGGTCTGAAAAACCTCCACTGTGTCACAGTGTCTCCTTGGTTCCATGTGGTTCAGTTGGGCCACAGTGGAATCCTTGCTTTCTTCATGTCACAATGCCTCCTTGGCTCCATGTGACCTTACCTCTGAGTTCAATCATCTTCCATCATGTCACAATAATCTCCTTGGTTTGAGAAAGCTACAGAGTGTCACCATGGCGCCATGATTCCATGTGGCCTTACCTGTTGGTTCAATCATCTTCCACCATGTCACAATGGTGTCCTTGGTTTCCAAAAGCTCCATTGTGTCACAGTGGCCTCTTGGTTCCATGCAGTTCTGTCATGTCGCAATGTTAACCGTGCCTTCTTCATGTCACAATGGCCCTTGGCTCCATGTGGCCTTGCCTGTTGGTTTCAGCATCTTCCATCACGTCACAATGACTCCTTGGTCTCAAAAAGCTCCACTGTGCAACTGTGGCCCCTTGGTTCCATGCGCCATGCGGATCTGTCGCGTCACAATGGAGTCCTTGCTTTCTTTGTGTGAAAACGGCTGCTTGGTTTAAGTGGCCTTGCCTGTGTGTTCAATCACTTCCATCATGTCACAATCATCTCCTGAGTTTGAAAAACCCCACTGTGTCACAGTGGCTCCTTGGTTTCATGAGGTTCACTTAGGCCGCAATGGAATCCTTGCATTCGTCATGTCACAATGCCTCCTTGGCTCCATGAGGCGTTTACATCTGCGTTCAACTATCTTCCATCACGCCACCATAGTCTCCTTGGCTTGAAAAAGCTCTACAGTGTCACCAGGGCTTCTTCATTCCATGGGGCCTTACCTCTTGGTTTAATCATCTTCCATCATGTCACAATGACTCCTTGGTCTGAAAAAACGTCCACTGTGTCACAGTGGCTCCTTGGTTCCATATGGTTCAGTCAGGCCACAGTGGAATCCTTGCCTTCGTCATGTCACAATGCCTCCTGGGCTCCATGTGGCCTTACCTGTTGGTTTCAGCATCTTCCATCACGTCACAATGACTCCTTGGTCTCAAAAAGCTCCACTGTGAAACTGTGGCCCCTTGGTTCCATGCGCCATGTGGTTCTGTTGTGTCACAATGGAGTCCTTGCTTTCTTCATATCAAAACGACACCTTGGCTGCATGTGGCCTTACCTGTGAGTTCAATCATCTGCCATCATGTCACAATGGTCTCCTTGTTCTGAAAAACCTCCATTGTGTCACAGTGTCTCCTTGGTTCGATGAGGTTCACTTAGGCCGCAATGGAATCCTTGCATTCGTCATGTCACAATGCCTCCTTGGCTCCATGAGGCCTTTACATCTGCGTTCAACTATCTTCCATCACGCCACCATAGTCTCCTTGGCTTGAAAAAGCTCTGCAGTGTCACCAGGGCTTCTTCATTCCATGGGGCCTTACCTCTTGGTTTAATCTTCTTCCATCATGCCACAATGGTCTCCTTGGTCTGAAAAACGTCCACTGTGTCACAGTGGCCCTTTGGTTCCACACGCCATGCGGTTCTGTTATGTCGCAATGGAGTCCTTGTTTTTGTTGTGTCAAAACGACTCCTTGGCTCCATGTGGCCTTACCTGTGAGTTTGCTCATCTTCCATCATGTCACAATGGTCTCCTTGGCCTTAAAAAGCTCCACTGTGTCACAGTGACTCCTTGGTTCGATGTGGTTCTATTAGGCACCACTGGAATTCTTGCTTTCTCCATGTCACAATGCCTCCTTGTCTCCATGTGGCCTTACCTCGGAGTTCAATCATCTGCCATCATGTCATAATAGTCTCCTTAGATTGCAAAGCTCTACAGTGTCCTCCTGGCTCCTCATTTTAATGTGGCCTTACCTGTGAGTTCAATCATCTTCCATCATGTCACAATCGTCTCCTGAGTTGGAAAAACCTCCACTGTGTCACAGTGGCTCCTTGGTTCCATGTGGTTCAGTCAGGCCACAGTGGAATCCTTGCCTTCGTCATGTCACAATGCCTCCTGGGCTCCATGTGGCCTTACCTGTTGGTTTAATCTTCTTCCATCATGTCACAATGGTCTCCTTGGTCTGAAAAAGCTCCACTGTGTCACAGTGGCCTCTTGGTTCCATGCGCCATGTGGTTCTGTTGTGTCACAATGGAGTCCTTGCTTTCTTCATATCAAAACGACTCCTTGGCTGCATGTGGCCTTACCTGTGAGTTCAATCATCTGCCATAATGTCACAATGGTCTCCTTGGTCTGAAAAACCTCCACTGTATCACAGTGTCTCCTTGGTTCCATGTGGTTCAGTTGGGCCACAGCAGAATCCTTGCTCTCTTCATGTCACAATGCCTCCTTGGCTCCATTTGGCCTTACCTCTGAGTTCAATCATCTTCCATCATGTCACAATAATCTCCTTGGTTTGAGAAAGCTACAGAGTGTCACCATGGCGCCATGATTCCATGTGGCCTTACCTGTTGGTTCAATCATCTTCCACCATGTCACAATGGTCTCCTTGGCTTCCACAAGCTCCATTGTGTCACAGTGGCATCTTGGTTCCATGCAGTTCTGTCATGTCGCAATGTTAACCGTGCTTTCTTCATGTCACAATGCCTCCTTGGCTCCATTTGGCCTTACCTCTGTGTTCAATCATCTTCCATCATGTCATAATAGTCTCCTTGGTTTGAGAAAGCTCCAGAGTGTCACCATGGCGCCATGATTCCATGTGGCCTTACCTGTTGCTTCAATCATCTTCCACCGTGTCACAATGGTCTCCTTGGTTTCCAAATGCTCCATTGTGACACAGTGGCCCCTTGGTTCCATGCAGTTCTGTCATGTTGCAGTGTTAACCGTGCCTTCTTCATGTCACAATGGCCCTTGGCTCCATGTGGCCTTGCCTGTTGGTTTCAGCATCTTCCATCACGTCACAATGACTCCTTGGTCTCAAAAAGCCCCCCGTGTAACTGTGGCCCCTTGGTTCCATGCGCCATGCGGATCTGTCATGTCACAATGGAATCCTTGCTTTCTTTGAGTGAAAACGGCTGCTTGGTTTAAGTGGCCTTTCCTGTGTGTTCAATCACTTCCATCATGTCACAATCATCTCCTGAGTTTGAAAAAACCCCACTGTGTCACAGTGGCTCCTTGCTTTCATGAGGTTCACTTAGGCCGCAATGGAATCCTTGCATTCGTCATGTCACAATGCCTCCTTGGCTCCATGAGGCCTTTACATCTGCGTTCAACTATCTTCCATCACGCCACCATAGTCTCCTTGGCTTGAAAAAGCTCTACAGTGTCACCAGGGCTTCTTCATTCCATGGGGCCTTACCTCTTGGTTTAATCATCTTCCATCATGTCACAATGACTCCTTGGTCTGAAAAAACGTCCTCTGTGTCACAGTGGCCCCTTGGTTCCACATGCCATGCGGTTCTGTTATGTCGCAATGGAGTCCTTGCTTTTTTTGTGTCAAAACGACTCCTTGACTCCATGTGGCCTTACCTGTGAGTTTGCTCATCTTCCATCATGTCACAATGGTCTCCTTGGCCTTAAAATGCTCCACTGTGTCACAGTGACTCCTTGGTTCGATGTGGTTCTATTAGGCACCACTGGAATCCTTGCTTTCTCCATGTCACAATGCCTCCTTGTCTCCATGTGGCCTTACCTCGGAGTTCAATCATCTGCCATCATGTCATAATAGTCTCCTTGGATTGCAAAGCTCTTCAGTGTCCTCCTGGCTCCTCATTTTAATGTGGCCTTACCTGTGAGGTCAATCATCTTCCATCATGTCACAATCGTCTCCTGAGTTGGAAAAACCTCCACTGTGTCACAGTGGCTCCTTGGTTCCATGTGGTTCAGTCAGGCCACAGTGGAATCCTTGCCTTCGTCATGTCACAATGCCTCCTTGGCTCCATGTGGCCTTACCTGTTGGTTTAATCTTCTTCCATCATGCCACAATGGTCTCCTTGGTCTGAAAAAGCTCCACTGTGTCACAGTGGCCTCTTGGTTCCATGCGCCATGTGGTTCTGTTGTGTCACAATAGAGTCCTTGCTTTCTTCATATCAAAATGACTCCTTGGCTGCATGTGGCCTTACCTGTGAGTTCAATCATCTGCCATCATGTCACAATGGTCTCCTTGGTCTGAAAAACCTCCACTGTGTCACAGTGTCTCCTTGGTTCCATGTGGTTCAGTTGGGCCACAGTGGAATCCTTGCTTTCTTCATGTCACAATGCCTCCTTGGCTCCATGTGACCTTACCTCTGAGTTCAATCATCTTCCATCATGTCACAATAATCTCCTTGGTTTGAGAAAGCTACAGAGTGTCACCATGGCGCCATGATTCCATGTGGCCTTACCTGTTGGTTCAATCATCTTCCACCATGTCACAATGGTGTCCTTGGTTTCCAAAAGCTCCATTGTGTCACAGTGGCCTCTTGGTTCCATGCAGTTCTGTCATGTCGCAATGTTAACCGTGCCTTCTTCATGTCACAATGGCCCTTGGCTCCATGTGGCCTTGCCTGTTGGTTTCAGCATCTTCCATCACGTCACAATGACTCCTTGGTCTCAAAAAGCTCCACTGTGCAACTGTGGCCCCTTGGTTCCATGCGCCATGCGGATCTGTCGCGTCACAATGGAGTCCTTGCTTTCTTTGTGTGAAAACGGCTGCTTGGTTTAAGTGGCCTTGCCTGTGTGTTCAATCACTTCCATCATGTCACAATCATCTCCTGAGTTTGAAAAACCCCACTGTGTCACAGTGGCTCCTTGGTTTCATGAGGTTCACTTAGGCCGCAATGGAATCCTTGCATTCGTCATGTCACAATGCCTCCTTGGCTCCATGAGGCCTTTACATCTGCGTTCAACTATCTTCCATCACGCCACCATAGTCTCCTTGGCTTGAAAAAGCTCTACAGTGTCACCAGGGCTTCTTCATTCCATGGGGCCTTACCTCTTGGTTTAATCATCTTCCATCATGTCACAATGACTCCTTGGTCTGAAAAAACGTCCACTGTGTCACAGTGGCTCCTTGGTTCCATATGGTTCAGTCAGGCCACAGTGGAATCCTTGCCTTCGTCATGTCACAATGCCTCCTGGGCTCCATGTGGCCTTACCTGTTGGTTTCAGCATCTTCCATCACGTCACAATGACTCCTTGGTCTCAAAAAGCTCCACTGTGCAACTGTGGCCCCTTGGTTCCATGCGCCATGTGGTTCTGTTGTGTCACAATGGAGTCCTTGCTTTCTTCATATCAAAACGACACCTTGGCTGCATGTGGCCTTACCTGTGAGTTCAATCATCTGCCATCATGTCACAATGGTCTCCTTGTTCTGAAAAACCTCCATTGTGTCACAGTGTCTCCTTGGTTCGATGAGGTTCACTTAGGCCGCAATGGAATCCTTGCATTCGTCATGTCACAATGCCTCCTTGGCTCCATGAGGCCTTTACATCTGCGTTCAACTATCTTCCATCACGCCACCATAGTCTCCTTGGCTTGAAAAAGCTCTGCAGTGTCACCAGGGCTTCTTCATTCCATGGGGCCTTACCTCTTGGTTTAATCTTCTTCCATCATGCCACAATGGTCTCCTTGGTCTGAAAAACGTCCACTGTGTCACAGTGGCCCTTTGGTTCCACACGCCATGCGGTTCTGTTATGTCGCAATGGAGTCCTTGTTTTTGTTGTGTCAAAACGACTCCTTGGCTCCATGTGGCCTTACCTGTGAGTTTGCTCATCTTCCATCATGTCACAATGGTCTCCTTGGCCTTAAAAAGCTCCACTGTGTCACAGTGACTCCTTGGTTCGATGTGGTTCTATTAGGCACCACTGGAATCCTTGCTTTCTCCATGTCACAATGCCTCCTTGTCTCCATGTGGCCTTACCTCGGAGTTCAATCATCTGCCATCATGTCATAATAGTCTCCTTAGATTGCAAAGCTCTACAGTGTCCTCCTGGCTCCTCATTTTAATGTGGCCTTACCTGTGAGTTCAATCATCTTCCATCATGTCACAATCGTCTCCTGAGTTGGAAAAACCTCCACTGTGTCACAGTGGCTCCTTGGTTCCATGTGGTTCAGTCAGGCCACAGTGGAATCCTTGCCTTCGTCATGTCACAATGCCTCCTGGGCTCCATGTGGCCTTACCTGTTGGTTTAATCTTCTTCCATCATGTCACAATGGTCTCCTTGGTCTGAAAAAGCTCCACTGTGTCACAGTGGCCTCTTGGTTCCATGCGCCATGTGGTTCTGTTGTGTCACAATGGAGTCCTTGCTTTCTTCATATCAAAACGACTCCTTGGCTGCATGTGGCCTTACCTGTGAGTTCAATCATCTGCCATAATGTCACAATGGTCTCCTTGGTCTGAAAAACCTCCACTGTATCACAGTGTCTCCTTGGTTCCATGTGGTTCAGTTGGGCCACAGCAGAATCCTTGCTCTCTTCATGTCACAATGCCTCCTTGGCTCCATTTGGCCTTACCTCTGAGTTCAATCATCTTCCATCATGTCACAATAATCTCCTTGGTTTGAGAAAGCTACAGAGTGTCACCATGGCGCCATGATTCCATGTGGCCTTACCTGTTGGTTCAATCATCTTCCACCATGTCACAATGGTCTCCTTGGCTTCCACAAGCTCCATTGTGTCACAGTGGCATCTTGGTTCCATGCAGTTCTGTCATGTCGCAATGTTAACCGTGCTTTCTTCATGTCACAATGCCTCCTTGGCTCCATTTGGCCTTACCTCTGTGTTCAATCATCTTCCATCATGTCATAATAGTCTCCTTGGTTTGAGAAAGCTCCAGAGTGTCACCATGGCGCCATGATTCCATGTGGCCTTACCTGTTGCTTCAATCATCTTCCACCGTGTCACAATGGTCTCCTTGGTTTCCAAATGCTCCATTGTGACACAGTGGCCCCTTGGTTCCATGCAGTTCTGTCATGTTGCAGTGTTAACCGTGCCTTCTTCATGTCACAATGGCCCTTGGCTCCATGTGGCCTTGCCTGTTGGTTTCAGCATCTTCCATCACGTCACAATGACTCCTTGGTCTCAAAAAGCCCCCCGTGTAACTGTGGCCCCTTGGTTCCATGCGCCATGCGGATCTGTCATGTCACAATGGAATCCTTGCTTTCTTTGAGTGAAAACGGCTGCTTGGTTTAAGTGGCCTTTCCTGTGTGTTCAATCACTTCCATCATGTCACAATCATCTCCTGAGTTTGAAAAAACCCCACTGTGTCACAGTGGCTCCTTGCTTTCATGAGGTTCACTTAGGCCGCAATGGAATCCTTGCATTCGTCATGTCACAATGCCTCCTTGGCTCCATGAGGCCTTTACATCTGCGTTCAACTATCTTCCATCACGCCACCATAGTCTCCTTGGCTTGAAAAAGCTCTACAGTGTCACCAGGGCTTCTTCATTCCATGGGGCCTTACCTCTTGGTTTAATCATCTTCCATCATGTCACAATGACTCCTTGGTCTGAAAAAACGTCCTCTGTGTCACAGTGGCCCCTTGGTTCCACATGCCATGCGGTTCTGTTATGTCGCAATGGAGTCCTTGCTTTTTTTGTGTCAAAACGACTCCTTGACTCCATGTGGCCTTACCTGTGAGTTTGCTCATCTTCCATCATGTCACAATGGTCTCCTTGGCCTTAAAATGCTCCACTGTGTCACAGTGACTCCTTGGTTCGATGTGGTTCTATTAGGCACCACTGGAATCCTTGCTTTCTCCATGTCACAATGCCTCCTTGTCTCCATGTGGCCTTACCTCGGAGTTCAATCATCTGCCATCATGTCATAATAGTCTCCTTGGATTGCAAAGCTCTTCAGTGTCCTCCTGGCTCCTCATTTTAATGTGGCCTTACCTGTGAGTTCAATCATCTTCCATCATGTCACAATCGTCTCCTGAGTTGGAAAAACCTCCACTGTGTCACAGTGGCTCCTTGGTTCCATGTGGTTCAGTCAGGCCACAGTGGAATCCTTGCCTTCGTCATGTCACAATGCCTCCTTGGCTCCATGTGGCCTTACCTGTTGGTTTAATCTTCTTCCATCATGCCACAATGGTCTCCTTGGTCTGAAAAAGCTCCACTGTGTCACAGTGGCCTCTTGGTTCCATGCGCCATGTGGTTCTGTTGTGTCACAATGGAGTCCTTGCTTTCTTCATATCAAAACGACTCCTTGGCTGCATGTGGCCTTACCTGTGAGTTCAATCATCTGCCATAATGTCACAATGGTCTCCTTGGTCTGAAAAACCTCCACTGTATCACAGTGTCTCCTTGGTTCCATGTGGTTCAGTTGGGCCACAGCAGAATCCTTGCTCTCTTCATGTCACAATGCCTCCTTGGCTCCATTTGGCCTTACCTCTGAGTTCAATCATCTTCCATCATGTCACAATAATCTCCTTGGTTTGAGAAAGCTACAGAGTGTCACCATGGCGCCATGATTCCATGTGGCCTTACCTGTTGGTTCAATCATCTTCCACCATGTCACAATGGTCTCCTTGGCTTCCACAAGCTCCATTGTGTCACAGTGGCATCTTGGTTCCATGCAGTTCTGTCATGTCGCAATGTTAACCGTGCTTTCTTCATGTCACAATGCCTCCTTGGCTCCATTTGGCCTTACCTCTGTGTTCAATCATCTTCCATCATGTCATAATAGTCTCCTTGGTTTGAGAAAGCTCCAGAGTGTCACCATGGCGCCATGATTCCATATGGCCTTACCTGTTGCTTCAATCATCTTCCACCGTGTCACAATGGTCTCCTTGGTTTCCAAATGCTCCATTGTGACACAGTGGCCCCTTGGTTCCATGCAGTTCTGTCATGTTGCAGTGTTAACCGTGCCTTCTTCATGTCACAATGGCCCTTGGCTCCATGTGGCCTTGCCTGTTGGTTTCAGCATCTTCCATCACGTCACAATGACTCCTTGGTCTCAAAAAGCTCCACTGTGCAACTGTGGCCCCTTGGTTCCATGCGCCATGCGGATCTGTCATGTCACAATGGAATCCTTGCTTTCTTTGAGTGAAAACGGCTGCTTGGTTTAAGTGGCCTTTCCTGTGTGTTCAATCACTTCCATCATGTCACAATCATCTCCTGAGTTTGAAAAAACCCCACTGTGTCACAGTGGCTCCTTGCTTTCATGAGGTTCACTTAGGCCGCAATGGAATCCTTGCATTCGTCATGTCACAATGCCTCCTTGGCTCCATGAGGCCTTTACATCTGCGTTCAACTATCTTCCATCACGCCACCATAGTCTCCTTGGCTTGAAAAAGCTCTACAGTGTCACCAGGGCTTCTTCATTCCATGGGGCCTTACCTCTTGGTTTAATCATCTTCCATCATGTCACAATGACTCCTTGGTCTGAAAAAACGTCCTCTGTGTCACAGTGGCCCCTTGGTTCAACATGCCATGCGGTTCTGTTATGTCGCAATGGAGTCCTTGCTTTTTTTGTGTCAAAACGACTCCTTGACTCCATGTGGCCTTACCTGTGAGTTTGCTCATCTTCCATCATGTCACAATGGTCTCCTTGGCCTTAAAATGCTCCACTGTGTCACAGTGACTCCTTGGTTCGATGTGGTTCTATTAGGCACCACTGGAATCCTTGCTTTCTCCATGTCACAATGCCTCCTTGTCTCCATGTGGCCTTACCTCGGAGTTCAATCATCTGCCATCATGTCATAATAGTCACCTTGGATTGCAAAGCTCTTCAGTGTCCTCCTGGCTCCTCATTTTAATGTGGCCTTACCTGTGAGTTCAATCATCTTCCATCATGTCACAATCGTCTCCTGAGTTTGAAAAACCTCCACTGTGTCACAGTGGCTCCTTGGTTCCATGTGGTTCAGTCAGGCCACAGTGGAATCCTTGCCTTCGTCATGTCACAATGCCTCCTTGGCTCCATGTGGCCTTACCTGTTGGTTTAATCTTCTTCCATCATGCCACAATGGTCTCCTTGGTCTGAAAAAGCTCCACTGTGTCACAGTGGCCTCTTGGTTCCATGCGCCATGTGGTTCTGTTGTGTCACAATGGAGTCCTTGCTTTCTTCATATCAAAATGACTCCTTGGCTGCATGTGGCCTTACCTGTGGGTTCAATCATCTGCCATCATGTCACAATGGTCTCCTTGGTCTGAAAAACCTCCACTGTGTCACAGTGTCTCCTTGGTTCGATGTGGTTCAGTTGGGCCACAGTGGAATCCTTGCTTTCTTCATGTCACAATGCCTCCTTGGCTCCATGTGGCCTTACCTCTGAGTTCAATCATCTTCCATCATGTCACAATAATCTCCTTGGTTTGAGAAAGCTACAGAGTGTCACCATGGCGCCATGATTCCATGTGGCCTTACCTGTTGGTTCAATCATCTTCCACCATGTCACAATGGTCTCCTTGGTTTCCAAAAGCTCCATTGTGTCACAGTGGCCTCTTGGTTCCATGCAGTTCTGTCATGTCGCAATGTTAACCGTGCCTTCTTCATGTCACAATGGCCCTTGGCTCCATGTGGCCTTGCCTGTTGGTTTCAGCATCTTCCATCACGTCACAATGACTCCTTGGTCTCAAAAAGCTCCACTGTGCAACTGTGGCCCCTTGGTTCCATGCGCTATGCGGATCTGTCGTGTCACAATGGAATCCTTGCTTTCTTTGTGTGAAAACGGCTGCTTGGTTTAAGTGGCCTTTCCTGTGTGTTCAATCACTTCCATCATGTCACAATCATCTCCTGAGTTTGAAAAAACCCCACTGTGTCACAGTGGCTCCTTGCTTTCATGAGGTTCACTTAGGCCGCAATGGAATCCTTGCATTCGTCATGTCACAATGCCTCCTTGGCTCCATGAGGCCTTTACATCTGCGTTCAACTATCTTCCATCACGCCACCATAGTCTCCTTGGCTTGAAAAAGCTCTACAGTGTCACCAGGGCTTCTTCATTCCATGGGGCCTTACCTCTTGGTTTAATCATCTTCCATCATGCCACAATGGTCTCCTTGGTCTGAAAAACGTCCACTGTGTCACAGTGGCCCTTTGGTTCCACACGCCATGAGGTTCTGTTATGTCGCAATGGAGTCCTTGTTTTTGTTGTGTCAAAACGACTCCTTGGCTCCATGTGGCCTTACCTGTGAGTTTGCTCATCTTCCATCATGTCACAATGGTCTCCTTGGCCTTAAAAAGCTCCACTGTGTCACAGTGACTCCTTGGTTCGATGTGGTTCTATTAGGCACCACTGGAATCCTTGCTTTCTCCATGTCACAATGCCTCCTTGTCTCCATGTGGCCTTACATCGGAGTTCAATCATCTGCCATCATGTCATAATAGTCTCCTTGGATTGCAAAGCTCTACAGTGTCCTCCTGGCTCCTCATTTTAATGTGGCCTTACCTGTGAGTTCAATCATCTTCCATCATGTCACAATCGTCTCCTGAGTTTGAAAAACCTCCACTGTGTCACAGTGGCTCCTTGGTTCCATGTGGTTCAGTCAGGCCACAGTGGAATCCTTGCCTTCGTCATGTCACAATGCCTCCTGGGCTCCATGTGGCCTTACCTGTTGGTTTAATCTTCTTCCATCATGTCACAATGGTCTCCTTGGTCTGAAAAAGCTCCACTGTGTCACAGTGGCCTCTTGGTTCCATGCGCCATGTGGTTCTGTTGTGTCACAATAGAGTCCTTGCTTTCTTCATATCAAAATGACTCCTTGGCTGCATGTGGCCTTACCTGTGAGTTCAATCATCTGCCATAATGTCACAATGGTCTCCTTGGTCTGAAAAACCTCCACTGTGTCACAGTGTCTCCTTGGTTCCATGTGGTTCAGTTGGGCCACAGTGGAATCCTTGCTTTCTTCATGTCACAATGCCTCCTTGGCTCCATGTGACCTTACCTCTGAGTTCAATCATCTTCCATCATGTCACAATAATCTCCTTGGTTTGAGAAAGCTACAGAGTGTCACCATGGCGCCATGATTCCATGTGGCCTTACCTGTTGGTTCAATCATCTTCCACCATGTCACAATGGTGTCCTTGGTTTCCAAAAGCTCCATTGTGTCACAGTGGCCTCTTGGTTCCATGCAGTTCTGTCATGTCGCAATGTTAACCGTGCCTTCTTCATGTCACAATGGCCCTTGGCTCCATGTGGCCTTGCCTGTTGGTTTCAGCATCTTCCATCACGTCACAATGACTCCTTGGTCTCAAAAAGCTCCACTGTGCAACTGTGGCCCCTTGGTTCCATGCGCCATGCGGATCTGTCGCGTCACAATGGAGTCCTTGCTTTCTTTGTGTGAAAACGGCTGCTTGGTTTAAGTGGCCTTGCCTGTGTGTTCAATCACTTCCATCATGTCACAATCATCTCCTGAGTTTGAAAAACCCCACTGTGTCACAGTGGCTCCTTGGTTTCATGAGGTTCACTTAGGCCGCAATGGAATCCTTGCATTCGTCATGTCACAATGCCTCCTTGGCTCCATGAGGCCTTTACATCTGCGTTCAACTATCTTCCATCACGCCACCATAGTCTCCTTGGCTTGAAAAAGCTCTACAGTGTCACCAGGGCTTCTTCATTCCATGGGGCCTTACCTCTTGGTTTAATCATCTTCCATCATGTCACAATGACTCCTTGGTCTGAAAAAACGTCCACTGTGTCACAGTGGCTCCTTGGTTCCATATGGTTCAGTCAGGCCACAGTGGAATCCTTGCCTTCGTCATGTCACAATGCCTCCTGGGCTCCATGTGGCCTTACCTGTTGGTTTCAGCATCTTCCATCACGTCACAATGACTCCTTGGTCTCAAAAAGCTCCACTGTGCAACTGTGGCCCCTTGGTTCCATGCGCCATGTGGTTCTGTTGTGTCACAATGGAGTCCTTGCTTTCTTCATATCAAAACGACACCTTGGCTGCATGTGGCCTTACCTGTGAGTTCAATCATCTGCCATCATGTCACAATGGTCTCCTTGTTCTGAAAAACCTCCATTGTGTCACAGTGTCTCCTTGGTTCGATGAGGTTCACTTAGGCCGCAATGGAATCCTTGCATTCGTCATGTCACAATGCCTCCTTGGCTCCATGAGGCCTTTACATCTGCGTTCAACTATCTTCCAGCACGCCACCATAGTCTCCTTGGCTTGAAAAAGCTCTGCAGTGTCACCAGGGCTTCTTCATTCCATGGGGCCTTACCTCTTGGTTTAATCTTCTTCCATCATGCCACAATGGTCTCCTTGGTCTGAAAAACGTCCACTGTGTCACAGTGGCCCTTTGGTTCCACACGCCATGCGGTTCTGTTATGTCGCAATGGAGTCCTTGTTTTTGTTGTGTCAAAACGACTCCTTGGCTCCATGTGGCCTTACCTGTGAGTTTGCTCATCTTCCATCATGTCACAATGGTCTCCTTGGCCTTAAAAAGCTCCACTGTGTCACAGTGACTCCTTGGTTCGATGTGGTTCTATTAGGCACCACTGGAATCCTTGCTTTCTCCATGTCACAATGCCTCCTTGTCTCCATGTGGCCTTACCTCGGAGTTCAATCATCTGCCATCATGTCATAATAGTCTCCTTAGATTGCAAAGCTCTACAGTGTCCTCCTGGCTCCTCATTTTAATGTGGCCTTACCTGTGAGTTCAATCATCTTCCATCATGTCACAATCGTCTCCTGAGTTGGAAAAACCTCCACTGTGTCACAGTGGCTCCTTGGTTCCATGTGGTTCAGTCAGGCCACAGTGGAATCCTTGCCTTCGTCATGTCACAATGCCTCCTGGGCTCCATGTGGCCTTACCTGTTGGTTTAATCTTCTTCCATCATGTCACAATGGTCTCCTTGGTCTGAAAAAGCTCCACTGTGTCACAGTGGCCTCTTGGTTCCATGCGCCATGTGGTTCTGTTGTGTCACAATGGAGTCCTTGCTTTCTTCATATCAAAACGACTCCTTGGCTGCATGTGGCCTTACCTGTGAGTTCAATCATCTGCCATAATGTCACAATGGTCTCCTTGGTCTGAAAAACCTCCACTGTATCACAGTGTCTCCTTGGTTCCATGTGGTTCAGTTGGGCCACAGCAGAATCCTTGCTCTCTTCATGTCACAATGCCTCCTTGGCTCCATTTGGCCTTACCTCTGAGTTCAATCATCTTCCATCATGTCACAATAATCTCCTTGGTTTGAGAAAGCTACAGAGTGTCACCATGGCGCCATGATTCCATGTGGCCTTACCTGTTGGTTCAATCATCTTCCACCATGTCACAATGGTCTCCTTGGCTTCCACAAGCTCCATTGTGTCACAGTGGCATCTTGGTTCCATGCAGTTCTGTCATGTCGCAATGTTAACCGTGCTTTCTTCATGTCACAATGCCTCCTTGGCTCCATTTGGCCTTACCTCTGTGTTCAATCATCTTCCATCATGTCATAATAGTCTCCTTGGTTTGAGAAAGCTCCAGAGTGTCACCATGGCGCCATGATTCCATGTGGCCTTACCTGTTGCTTCAATCATCTTCCACCGTGTCACAATGGTCTCCTTGGTTTCCAAATGCTCCATTGTGACACAGTGGCCCCTTGGTTCCATGCAGTTCTGTCATGTTGCAGTGTTAACCGTGCCTTCTTCATGTCACAATGGCCCTTGGCTCCATGTGGCCTTGCCTGTTGGTTTCAGCATCTTCCATCACGTCACAATGACTCCTTGGTCTCAAAAAGCCCCCCGTGTAACTGTGGCCCCTTGGTTCCATGCGCCATGCGGATCTGTCATGTCACAATGGAATCCTTGCTTTCTTTGAGTGAAAACGGCTGCTTGGTTTAAGTGGCCTTTCCTGTGTGTTCAATCACTTCCATCATGTCACAATCATCTCCTGAGTTTGAAAAAACCCCACTGTGTCACAGTGGCTCCTTGCTTTCATGAGGTTCACTTAGGCCGCAATGGAATCCTTGCATTCGTCATGTCACAATGCCTCCTTGGCTCCATGAGGCCTTTACATCTGCGTTCAACTATCTTCCATCACGCCACCATAGTCTCCTTGGCTTGAAAAAGCTCTACAGTGTCACCAGGGCTTCTTCATTCCATGGGGCCTTACCTCTTGGTTTAATCATCTTCCATCATGTCACAATGACTCCTTGGTCTGAAAAAACGTCCTCTGTGTCACAGTGGCCCCTTGGTTCCACATGCCATGCGGTTCTGTTATGTCGCAATGGAGTCCTTGCTTTTTTTGTGTCAAAACGACTCCTTGGCTCCATGTGGCCTTACCTGTGAGTTTGCTCATCTTCCATCATGTCACAATGGTCTCCTTGGCCTTAAAATGCTCCACTGTGTCACAGTGACTCCTTGGTTCGATGTGGTTCTATTAGGCACCACTGGAATCCTTGCTTTCTCCATGTCACAATGCCTCCTTGTCTCCATGTGGCCTTACCTCGGAGTTCAATCATCTGCCATCATGTCATAATAGTCTCCTTGGATTGCAAAGCTCTTCAGTGTCCTCCTGGCTCCTCATTTTAATGTGGCCTTACCTGTGAGTTCAATCATCTTCCATCATGTCACAATCGTCTCCTGAGTTGGAAAAACCTCCACTGTGTCACAGTGGCTCCTTGGTTCCATGTGGTTCAGTCAGGCCACAGTGGAATCCTTGCCTTCGTCATGTCACAATGCCTCCTTGGCTCCATGTGGCCTTACCTGTTGGTTTAATCTTCTTCCATCATGCCACAATGGTCTCCTTGGTCTGAAAAAGCTCCACTGTGTCACAGTGGCCTCTTGGTTCCATGCGCCATGTGGTTCTGTTGTGTCACAATGGAGTCCTTGCTTTCTTCATATCAAAACGACTCCTTGGCTGCATGTGGCCTTACCTGTGAGTTCAATCATCTGCCATAATGTCACAATGGTCTCCTTGGTCTGAAAAACCTCCACTGTATCACAGTGTCTCCTTGGTTCCATGTGGTTCAGTTGGGCCACAGCAGAATCCTTGCTCTCTTCATGTCACAATGCCTCCTTGGCTCCATTTGGCCTTACCTCTGAGTTCAATCATCTTCCATCATGTCACAATAATCTCCTTGGTTTGAGAAAGCTACAGAGTGTCACCATGGCGCCATGATTCCATGTGGCCTTACCTGTTGGTTCAATCATCTTCCACCATGTCACAATGGTCTCCTTGGCTTCCACAAGCTCCATTGTGTCACAGTGGCATCTTGGTTCCATGCAGTTCTGTCATGTCGCAATGTTAACCGTGCTTTCTTCATGTCACAATGCCTCCTTGGCTCCATTTGGCCTTACCTCTGTGTTCAATCATCTTCCATCATGTCATAATAGTCTCCTTGGTTTGAGAAAGCTACAGAGTGTCACCATGGCGCCATGATTCCATGTGGCCTTACCTGTTGCTTCAATCATCTTCCACCGTGTCACAATGGTCTCCTTGGTTTCCAAATGCTCCATTGTGACACAGTGGCCCCTTGGTTCCATGCAGTTCTGTCATGTTGCAGTGTTAACCGTGCCTTCTTCATGTCACAATGGCCCTTGGCTCCATGTGGCCTTGCCTGTTGGTTTCAGCATCTTCCATCACGTCACAATGACTCCTTGGTCTCAAAAAGCTCCACTGTGCAACTGTGGCCCCTTGGTTCCATGCGCCATGCGGATCTGTCATGTCACAATGGAATCCTTGCTTTCTTTGAGTGAAAACGGCTGCTTGGTTTAAGTGGCCTTTCCTGTGTGTTCAATCACTTCCATCATGTCACAATCATCTCCTGAGTTTGAAAAAACCCCACTGTGTCACAGTGGCTCCTTGCTTTCATGAGGTTCACTTAGGCCGCAATGGAATCCTTGCATTCGTCATGTCACAATGCCTCCTTGGCTCCATGAGGCCTTTACATCTGCGTTCAACTATCTTCCATCACGCCACCATAGTCTCCTTGGCTTGAAAAAGCTCTACAGTGTCACCAGGGCTTCTTCATTCCATGGGGCCTTACCTCTTGGTTTAATCATCTTCCATCATGTCACAATGACTCCTTGGTCTGAAAAAACGTCCTCTGTGTCACAGTGGCCCCTTGGTTCAACATGCCATGCGGTTCTGTTATGTCGCAATGGAGTCCTTGCTTTTTTTGTGTCAAAACGACTCCTTGACTCCATGTGGCCTTACCTGTGAGTTTGCTCATCTTCCATCATGTCACAATGGTCTCCTTGGCCTTAAAATGCTCCACTGTGTCACAGTGACTCCTTGGTTCGATGTGGTTCTATTAGGCACCACTGGAATCCTTGCTTTCTCCATGTCACAATGCCTCCTTGTCTCCATGTGGCCTTACCTCGGAGTTCAATCATCTGCCATCATGTCATAATAGTCACCTTGGATTGCAAAGCTCTTCAGTGTCCTCCTGGCTCCTCATTTTAATGTGGCCTTACCTGTGAGTTCAATCATCTTCCATCATGTCACAATCGTCTCCTGAGTTTGAAAAACCTCCACTGTGTCACAGTGGCTCCTTGGTTCCATGTGGTTCAGTCAGGCCACAGTGGAATCCTTGCCTTCGTCATGTCACAATGCCTCCTTGGCTCCATGTGGCCTTACCTGTTGGTTTAATCTTCTTCCATCATGCCACAATGGTCTCCTTGGTCTGAAAAAGCTCCACTGTGTCACAGTGGCCTCTTGGTTCCATGCGCCATGTGGTTCTGTTGTGTCACAATGGAGTCCTTGCTTTCTTCATATCAAAATGACTCCTTGGCTGCATGTGGCCTTACCTGTGGGTTCAATCATCTGCCATCATGTCACAATGGTCTCCTTGGTCTGAAAAACCTCCACTGTGTCACAGTGTCTCCTTGGTTCGATGTGGTTCAGTTGGGCCACAGTGGAATCCTTGCTTTCTTCATGTCACAATGCCTCCTTGGCTCCATGTGGCCTTACCTCTGAGTTCAATCATCTTCCATCATGTCACAATAATCTCCTTGGTTTGAGAAAGCTACAGAGTGTCACCATGGCGCCATGATTCCATGTGGCCTTACCTGTTGGTTCAATCATCTTCCACCATGTCACAATGGTCTCCTTGGTTTCCAAAAGCTCCATTGTGTCACAGTGGCCTCTTGGTTCCATGCAGTTCTGTCATGTCGCAATGTTAACCGTGCCTTCTTCATGTCACAATGGCCCTTGGCTCCATGTGGCCTTGCCTGTTGGTTTCAGCATCTTCCATCACGTCACAATGACTCCTTGGTCTCAAAAAGCTCCACTGTGCAACTGTGGCCCCTTGGTTCCATGCGCTATGCGGATCTGTCGTGTCACAATGGAATCCTTGCTTTCTTTGTGTGAAAACGGCTGCTTGGTTTAAGTGGCCTTTCCTGTGTGTTCAATCACTTCCATCATGTCACAATCATCTCCTGAGTTTGAAAAAACCCCACTGTGTCACAGTGGCTCCTTGCTTTCATGAGGTTCACTTAGGCCGCAATGGAATCCTTGCATTCGTCATGTCACAATGCCTCCTTGGCTCCATGAGGCCTTTACATCTGCGTTCAACTATCTTCCATCACGCCACCATAGTCTCCTTGGCTTGAAAAAGCTCTACAGTGTCACCAGGGCTTCTTCATTCCATGGGGCCTTACCTCTTGGTTTAATCATCTTCCATCATGCCACAATGGTCTCCTTGGTCTGAAAAACGTCCACTGTGTCACAGTGGCCCTTTGGTTCCACACGCCATGAGGTTCTGTTATGTCGCAATGGAGTCCTTGTTTTTGTTGTGTCAAAACGACTCCTTGGCTCCATGTGGCCTTACCTGTGAGTTTGCTCATCTTCCATCATGTCACAATGGTCTCCTTGGCCTTAAAAAGCTCCACTGTGTCACAGTGACTCCTTGGTTCGATGTGGTTCTATTAGGCACCACTGGAATCCTTGCTTTCTCCATGTCACAATGCCTCCTTGTCTCCATGTGGCCTTACATCGGAGTTCAATCATCTGCCATCATGTCATAATAGTCTCCTTGGATTGCAAAGCTCTACAGTGTCCTCCTGGCTCCTCATTTTAATGTGGCCTTACCTGTGAGTTCAATCATCTTCCATCATGTCACAATCGTCTCCTGAGTTTGAAAAACCTCCACTGTGTCACAGTGGCTCCTTGGTTCCATGTGGTTCAGTCAGGCCACAGTGGAATCCTTGCCTTCGTCATGTCACAATGCCTCCTGGGCTCCATGTGGCCTTACCTGTTGGTTTAATCTTCTTCCATCATGTCACAATGGTCTCCTTGGTCTGAAAAAGCTCCACTGTGTCACAGTGGCCTCTTGGTTCCATGCGCCATGTGGTTCTGTTGTGTCACAATGGAGTCCTTGCTTTCTTCATATCAAAACGACTCCTTGGCTGCATGTGGCCTTACCTGTGAGTTCAATCATCTGCCATAATGTCACAATGGTCTCCTTGGTCTGAAAAACCTCCACTGTGTCACAGTGTCTCCTTGGTTCCATGTGGTTCAGTTGGGCCACAGCAGAATCCTTGCTCTCTTCATGTCACAATGCCTCCTTGGCTCCATTTGGCCTTACCTCTGAGTTCAATCATCTTCCATCATGTCACAATAATCTCCTTGGTTTGAGAAAGCTACAGAGTGTCACCATGGCGCCATGATTCCATGTGGCCTTACCTGTTGGTTCAATCATCTTCCACCATGTCACAATGGTCTCCTTGGCTTCCACAAGCTCCATTGTGTCACAGTGGCATCTTGGTTCCATGCAGTTCTGTCATGTCGCAATGTTAACCGTGCTTTCTTCATGTCACAATGCCTCCTTGGCTCCATTTGGCCTTACCTCTGTGTTCAATCATCTTCCATCATGTCATAATAGTCTCCTTGGTTTGAGAAAGCTCCAGAGTGTCACCATGGCGCCATGATTCCATGTGGCCTTACCTGTTGCTTCAATCATCTTCCATCATGTCACAATGGTCTCCTTGGTTTCCAAATGCTCCATTGTGACACAGTGGCCCCTTGGTTCCATGCAGTTCTGTCATGTCGCAGTGTTAACCGTGCCTTCTTCATGTCACAATGGCCCTTGGCTCCATGTGGCCTTGCCTGTTGGTTTCAGCATCTTCCATCACGTCACAATGACTCCTTGGTCTCAAAAAGCCCCCCGTGTAACTGTGGCCCCTTGGTTCCATGCGCCATGCGGATCTGTCATGTCACAATGGAATCCTTGCTTTCTTTGAGTGAAAACGGCTGCTTGGTTTAAGTGGCCTTTCCTGTGTGTTCAATCACTTCCATCATGTCACAATCATCTCCTGAGTTTGAAAAAACCCCACTGTGTCACAGTGGCTCCTTGCTTTCATGAGGTTCACTTAGGCCGCAATGGAATCCTTGCATTCGTCATGTCACAATGCCTCCTTGGCTCCATGAGGCCTTTACATCTGCGTTCAACTATCTTCCATCACGCCACCATAGTCTCCTTGGCTTGAAAAAGCTCTACAGTGTCACCAGGGCTTCTTCATTCCATGGGGCCTTACCTCTTGGTTTAATCATCTTCCATCATGTCACAATGACTCCTTGGTCTGAAAAAACGTCCACTGTGTCACAGTGGCCCCTTGGTTCCACATGCCATGCGGTTCTGTTATGTCGCAATGGAGTCCTTGCTTTTTTTGTGTCAAAACGACTCCTTGGCTCCATGTGGCCTTACCTGTGAGTTTGCTCATCTTCCATCATGTCACAATGGTCTCCTTGGCCTTAAAATGCTCCACTGTGTCACAGTGACTCCTTGGTTCGATGTGGTTCTATTAGGCACCACTGGAATCCTTGCTTTCTCCATGTCACAATGCCTCCTTGTCTCCATGTGGCCTTACCTCGGAGTTCAATCATCTGCCATCATGTCATAATAGTCTCCTTGGATTGCAAAGCTCTTCAGTGTCCTCCTGGCTCCTCATTTTAATGTGGCCTTACCTGTGAGTTCAATCATCTTCCATCATGTCACAATCGTCTCCTGAGTTGGAAAAACCTCCACTGTGTCACAGTGGCTCCTTGGTTCCATGTGGTTCAGTCAGGCCACAGTGGAATCCTTGCCTTCGTCATGTCACAATGCCTCCTGGGCTCCATGTGGCCTTACCTGTTGGTTTAATCTTCTTCCATCATGCCACAATGGTCTCCTTGGTCTGAAAAAGCTCCACTGTGTCACAGTGGCCTCTTGGTTCCATGCGCCATGTGGTTCTGTTGTGTCACAATGGAGTCCTTGCTTTCTTCATATCAAAATGACTCCTTGGCTGCATGTGGCCTTACCTGTGAGTTCAATCATCTGCCATCATGTCACAATGGTCTCCTTGTTCTGAAAAACCTCCACTGTGTCACAGTGTCTCCTTGGTTCGATGTGGTTCAGTTGGGCCACAGTGGAATCCTTGCTTTCTTCATGTCACAATGCCTCCTTGGCTCCATTTGGCCTTACCTCTGAGTTCAATCATCTTCCATCATGTCACAATAATCTCCTTGGTTTGAGAAAGCTACAGAGTGTCACCATGGCGACATGATTCCATGTGGCCTTACCTGTTGGTTCAATCATCGTCCACCATGTAACAATGGTCTCCTTGGTTTCCAAAAGCTCCATTGTGTCACAGTGGCCCCTTGGTTCCATGCAGTTCTGTCATGTCGCAATGTTAACCGTGCCTTCTTCATGTCACAATGGCCCTTGGCTCCATGTGGCCTTGCCTGTTGTTTTCAGCATCTTCCATCACGTCACAATGACTCCTTGGTCTCAAAAAGCTCCACTGTGCAACTGTGGCCCCTTGGTTCCATGCGCCATGCGGATCTGTCGTGTCATAATGGAATCCTTGCTTTCTTTGTGTGAAAAGGGCTGCTTGGTTTAAGTGGCCTTTCCTGTGTGTTCAATCACTTCCATCATGTCACAATCATCTCCTGAGTTTGAAAAAACCCCACTTTGTCACAGTGGCTCCTTGCTTTCATGAGGTTCACTTAGGCCGCAATGGAATCCTTGCATTCGTCATGTCACAATGCCTCCTTGGCTCCATGAGGCGTTTACATCTGCGTTCAACTATCTTCCATCACGCCACCATAGTCTCCTTGGCTTGAAAAAGCTCTACAGTGTCACCAGGGCTTCTTCATTCCATGGGGCCTTACCTCTTGGTTTAATCATCTTCCATCATGTCACAATGACTCCTTGGTCTGAAAAAACGTCCACTGTGTCACAGTGGCCCCTTGGTTCCACATGCCATGCGGTTCTGTTATGTCGCAATGGAGTCCTTGCTTTTTTTGTGTCAAAACGACTCCTTGGCTCCATGTGGCCTTACCTGTGAGTTTGCTCATCTTCCATCATGTCACAATGGTCTCCTTGGCCTTAAAATGCTCCACTGTGTCACAGTGACTCCTTGGTTCGATGTGGTTCTATTAGGCACCACTGGAATCCTTGCTTTCTCCATGTCACAATGCCTCCTTGTCTCCATGTGGCCTTACCTCGGAGTTCAATCATCTGCCATCATGTCATAATAGTCTCCTTGGATTGCAAAGCTCTTCAGTGTCCTCCTGGCTCCTCATTTTAATGTGGCCTTACCTGTGAGTTCAATCATCTTCCATCATGTCACAATCGTCTCCTGAGTTTGAAAAACCTCCACTGTGTCACAGTGGCTCCTTGGTTCCATATGGTTCAGTCAGGCCACAGTGGAATCCTTGCCTTCGTCATGTCACAATGCCTCCTGGGCTCCATGTGGCCTTACCTGTTGGTTTAATCTTCTTCCATCATGCCACAATGGTCTCCTTGGTCTGAAAAAGCTCCACTGTGTCACAGTGGCCTCTTGGTTCCATGCGCCATGTGGTTCTGTTGTGTCACAATGGAGTCCTTGCTTTCTTCATATCAAAATGACTCCTTGGCTGCATGTGGCCTTACCTGTGGGTTCAATCATCTGCCATCATGTCACAATGGTCTCCTTGGTCTGAAAAACCTCCACTGTGTCACAGTGTCTCCTTGGTTCCATGTGGTTCAGTTGGGCCACAGCGGAATCCTTGCTTTCTTCATGTCACAATGCCTCCTTGGCTCCATGTGGCCTTACCTCTGAGTTCAATCATCTTCCATCATGTCACAATAATCTCCTTGGTTTGAGAAAGCTACAGAGTGTCACCATGGCGCCAAGATTCCATGTGGCCTTACCTGTTGGTTCAATCATCTTCCACCATGTCACAATGGTCTCCTTGGTTTCCAAAAGCTCCATTGTGTCACAGTGGCCTCTTGGTTCCATGCAGTTCTGTCATGTCGCAATGTTAACCGTGCTTTCTTCATGTCACAATGCCTCCTTGGCTCCATTTGGCCTTACCTCTGAGTTCAATCATCTTCCATCATGTCACAATAATCTCCTTGGTTTGAGAAAGCTACAGAGTGTCACCATGGCGCCATGATTCCATGTGGCCTTACCTGTTGGTTCAATCATCTTCCATCATGTCACAATGGTCTCCTTGGTTTCCAAATGCTCCATTGTGTCACAGTGGCCCCTTGGTTCCATGCAGTTCTGTCATGTCGCAATGTTAACCGTGCCTTCTTCATGTCACAATGGCCCTTGGCTCCATGTGGCCTTGCCTGTTGGTTTCAGCATCTTCCATCACGTCACAATGACTCCTTGGTCTCAAAAAGCTCCACTGTGCAACTGTGGCCCCTTGGTTCCATGCGCCATGCGGATCTGTCGTGTCACAATGGAATCCTTGCTTTCTTTGTGTGAAAACGGCTGCTTGGTTTAAGTGGCCTTACCTGTGTGTTCAATCACTTCCATCATGTCACAATCATCTCCTGAGTTTGAAAAAACCCCACTGTGTCACAGTGGCTCCTTGGTTTCATGAGGTTCACTTAGGCCGCAATGGAATCCTTGCATTCGTCATGTCACAATGCCTCCTTGGCTCCATGAGGCCTTTACATCTGCGTTCAACTATCTTCCATCACGCCACCATAGTCTCCTTGGCTTGAAAAAGCTCTAGAGTGTCACCAGGGCTTCTTCATTCCATGGGGCCTTACCTCTTGGTTTAATCATCTTCCATCATGTCACAATGACTCCTTGGTCTGAAAAAACGTCCACTGTGTCACAGTGGCTCCTTGGTTCCATATGGTTCAGTCAGGCCACAGTGGAATCCTTGCCTTCGTCATGTCACAATGCCTCCTGGGCTCCATGTGGCCTTACCTGTTGGTTTAATCTTCTTCCATCATGCCACAATGGTCTCCTTGGTCTGAAAAAGCTCCACTGTGTCACAGTGGCCTCTTGGTTCCATGCGCCATGTGGTTCTGTTGTGTCACAATGGAGTCCTTGCTTTCTTCATATCAAAACGACACCTTGGCTGCATGTGGCCTTACCTGTGAGTTCAATCATCTGCCATCATGTCACAATGGTCTCCTTGTTCTGAAAAACCTCCATTGTGTCACAGTGTCTCCTTGGTTCGATGAGGTTCACTTAGGCCGCAATGGAATCCTTGCATTCGTCATGTCACAATGCCTCCTTGGCTCCATGAGGCCTTTACATCTGCGTTCAACTATCTTCCATCACGCCACCATAGTCTCCTTGGCTTGAAAAAGCTCTACAGTGTCACCAGGGCTTCTTCATTCCATGGGGCCTTACCTCTTGGTTTAATCATCTTCCATCATGCCACAATGGTCTCCTTGGTCTGAAAAACGTCCACTGTGTCACAGTGGCCCTTTGGTTCCACACGCCATGCGGTTCTGTTATGTCGCAATGGAGTCCTTGTTTTTGTTGTGTCAAAACGACTCCTTGGCTCCATGTGGCCTTACCTGTGAGTTTGCTCATCTTCCATCATGTCACAATGGTCTCCTTGGCCTTAAAAAGCTCCACTGTGTCACAGTGACTCCTTGGTTCGATGTGGTTCTATTAGGCACCACTGGAATCCTTGCTTTCTCCATGTCACAATGCCTCCTTGTCTCCATGTGGCCTTACATCGGAGTTCAATCATCTGCCATCATGTCATAATAGTCTCCTTGGATTGCAAAGCTCTACAGTGTCCTCCTGGCTCCTCATTTTAATGTGGCCTTACCTGTGAGTTCAATCATCTTCCATCATGTCACAATCGTCTCCTGAGTTTGAAAAACCTCCACTGTGTCACAGTGGCTCCTTGGTTCCATGTGGTTCAGTCAGGCCACAGTGGAATCCTTGCCTTCGTCATGTCACAATGCCTCCTGGGCTCCATGTGGCCTTACCTGTTGGTTTAATCTTCTTCCATCATGTCACAATGGTCTCCTTGGTCTGAAAAAGCTCCACTGTGTCACAGTGGCCTCTTGGTTCCATGCGCCATGTGGTTCTGTTGTGTCACAATGGAGTCCTTGCTTTCTTCATATCAAAACGACTCCTTGGCTGCATGTGGCCTTACCTGTGAGTTCAATCATCTGCCATAATGTCACAATGGTCTCCTTGGTCTGAAAAACCTCCACTGTGTCACAGTGTCTCCTTGGTTCCATGTGGTTCAGTTGGGCCACAGCAGAATCCTTGCTCTCTTCATGTCACAATGCCTCCTTGGCTCCATTTGGCCTTACCTCTGAGTTCAATCATCTTCCATCATGTCACAATAATCTCCTTGGTTTGAGAAAGCTACAGAGTGTCACCATGGCGCCATGATTCCATGTGGCCTTACCTGTTGGTTCAATCATCTTCCACCATGTCACAATGGTCTCCTTGGCTTCCACAAGCTCCATTGTGTCACAGTGGCATCTTGGTTCCATGCAGTTCTGTCATGTCGCAATGTTAACCGTGCTTTCTTCATGTCACAATGCCTCCTTGGCTCCATTTGGCCTTACCTCTGTGTTCAATCATCTTCCATCATGTCATAATAGTCTCCTTGGTTTGAGAAAGCTCCAGAGTGTCACCATGGCGCCATGATTCCATGTGGCCTTACCTGTTGCTTCAATCATCTTCCATCATGTCACAATGGTCTCCTTGGTTTCCAAATGCTCCATTGTGACACAGTGGCCCCTTGGTTCCATGCAGTTCTGTCATGTCGCAGTGTTAACCGTGCCTTCTTCATGTCACAATGGCCCTTGGCTCCATGTGGCCTTGCCTGTTGGTTTCAGCATCTTCCATCACGTCACAATGACTCCTTGGTCTCAAAAAGCCCCCCGTGTAACTGTGGCCCCTTGGTTCCACGCGCCATGCGGATCTGTCATGTCACAATGGAATCCTTGCTTTCTTTGAGTGAAAACGGCTGCTTGGTTTAAGTGGCCTTTCCTGTGTGTTCAATCACTTCCATCATGTCACAATCATCTCCTGAGTTTGAAAAAACCCCACTGTGTCACAGTGGCTCCTTGCTTTCATGAGGTTCACTTAGGCCGCAATGGAATCCTTGCATTCGTCATGTCACAATGCCTCCTTGGCTCCATGAGGCCTTTACATCTGCGTTCAACTATCTTCCATCACGCCACCATAGTCTCCTTGGCTTGAAAAAGCTCTACAGTGTCACCAGGGCTTCTTCATTCCATGGGGCCTTACCTCTTGGTTTAATCATCTTCCATCATGTCACAATGACTCCTTGGTCTGAAAAAACGTCCACTGTGTCACAGTGGCCCCTTGGTTCCACATGCCATGCGGTTCTGTTATGTCGCAATGGAGTCCTTGCTTTTTTTGTGTCAAAACGACTCCTTGGCTCCATGTGGCCTTACCTGTGAGTTTGCTCATCTTCCATCATGTCACAATGGTCTCCTTGGCCTTAAAATGCTCCACTGTGTCACAGTGACTCCTTGGTTCGATGTGGTTCTATTAGGCACCACTGGAATCCTTGCTTTCTCCATGTCACAATGCCTCCTTGTCTCCATGTGGCCTTACCTCGGAGTTCAATCATCTGCCATCATGTCATAATAGTCTCCTTGGATTGCAAAGCTCTTCAGTGTCCTCCTGGCTCCTCATTTTAATGTGGCCTTACCTGTGAGTTCAATCATCTTCCATCATGTCACAATCGTCTCCTGAGTTTGAAAAACCTCCACTGTGTCACAGTGGCTCCTTAGTTCCATGTGGTTCAGTCAGGCCACAGTGGAATCCTTGCCTTCGTCATGTCACAATGCCTCCTTGGCTCCATGTGGCCTTACCTGTTGGTTTAATCTTCTTCCATCATGCCACAATGGTCTCCTTGGTCTGAAAAAGCTCCACTGTGTCACAGTGGCCTCTTGGTTCCATGCGCCATGTGGTTCTGTTGTGTCACAATGGAGTCCTTGCTTTCTTCATATCAAAACGACTCCTTGGCTGCATGTGGCCTTACCTGTGGGTTCAATCATCTGCCATCATGTCACAATGGTCTCCTTGGTCTGAAAAACCTCCACTGTGTCACAGTGTCTCCTTGGTTCCATGTGGTTCAGTTGGGCCACAGTGGAATCCTTGCTTTCTTCATGTCACAATGCCTCCTTGGCTCCATTTGGCCTTACCTCTGAGTTCAATCATCTTCCATCATGTCACAATAATCTCCTTGGTTTGAGAAAGCTACAGAGTGTCACCATGGCGACATGATTCCATGTGGCCTTACCTGTTGGTTCAATCATCTTCCACCATGTCACAATGGTCTCCTTGGTTTCCAAAAGCTCCATTGTGTCACAGTGGCCTCTTGGTTCCATGCAGTTCTGTCATGTCGCAATGTTAACCGTGCCTTCTTCATGTCACAATGGCCCTTGGCTCCATGTGGCCTTGCCTGTTGGTTTCAGCATCTTCCATCACGTCACAATGACTCCTTGGTCTCAAAAAGCTCCACTGTGCAACTGTGGCCCCTTGGTTCCATGCGCCATGCGGATCTGTCGTGTCACAATGGAATCCTTGCTTTCTTTGTGTGAAAACGGCTGCTTGGTTTAAGTGGCCTTACCTGTGTGTTCAATCACTTCCATCATGTCACAATCATCTCCTGAGTTTGAAAAAACCCCACTGTGTCACAGTGGCTCCTTGGTTTCATGAGGTTCACTTAGGCCACAATGGAATCCTTGCATTCGTCATGTCACAATGCCTCCTTGGCTCCATGAGGCGTTTACATCTGCGTTCAACTATCTTCCATCACGCCACCATAGTCTCCTTGGCTTGAAAAAGCTCTACAGTGTCACCAGGGCTTCTTCATTCCATGGGGCCTTACCTCTTGGTTTAATCATCTTCCATCATGTCACAATGACTCCTTGGTCTGAAAAAACGTCCACTGTGTCACAGTGGCCCTTTGGTTCCACACGCCATGCGGTTCTGTTATGTCGCAATGGAGTCCTTGTTTTTGTTGTGTCAAAACGACTCCTTGGCTCCATGTGGCCTTACCTGTGAGTTTGCTCATCTTCCATCATGTCACAATGGTCTCCTTGGCCTTAAAATGCTCCACTGTGTCACAGTGACTCCTTGGTTCGATGTGGTTCTATTAGGCACCACTGGAATCCTTGCTTTCTCCATGTCACAATGCCTCCTTGTCTCCATTTGGCCTTACCTCTGAGTTCAATCATCTGCCATCATGTCATAATAGTCTCCTTGGATTGCAAAGCTCTACAGTGTCCTCCTGGCTCCTCATTTTAATGTGGCCTTACCTGTGAGTTCAATCATCTTCCATCATGTCACAATCATCTCCTGAGTTGGAAAAACCTCCACTGTGTCACAGTGGCTCCTTGGTTCCATGTGGTTCAGTCAGGCCACAGTGGAATCCTTGCCTTCATCATGTCACAATGCCTCCTGGGCTCCATGTGGCCTTACCTGTTGGTTTAATCTTCTTCCATCATGCCACAATGGTCTCCTTGGTCTGAAAAAGCTCCACTGTGTCACAGTGGCCTCTTGGTTCCATGCGCCATGTGGTTCTGTTGTGTCACAATGGAGTCCTTGCTTTCTTCATATCAAAACGACTCCTTGGCTGCATGTGGCCTTACCTGTGAGTTCAATCATCTGCCATCATGTCACAATGGTCTCCTTGGTCTGAAAAACCTCCACTGTGTCACAGTGTCTCCTTGGTTCCATGTGGTTCAGTTGGGCCACAGTGGAATCCTTGCTCTCTTCATGTCACAATGCCTCCTTGGCTCCATTTGGCCTTACCTCTGAGTTCAATCATCTTCCATCATGTCACAATAATCTCCTTGGTTTGAGAAAGCTACAGAGTGTCACCATGGCGACATGATTCCATGTGGCCTTACCTGTTGGTTCAATCATCTTCCACCATGTCACAATGGTCTCCTTGGCTTCCACAAGCTCCATTGTGTCACAGTGGCATCTTGGTTCCATGCAGTTCTGTCATGTCGCAATGTTAACCGTGCTTTCTTCATGTCACAATGCCTCCTTGGCTCCATTTGGCCTTACCTCTGTGTTCAATCATCTTCCATCATGTCATAATAGTCTCCTTGGTTTGAGAAAGCTCCAGAGTGTCACCATGGCGCCATGATTCCATGTGGCCTTACCTGTTGCTTCAATCATCTTCCACCGTGTCACAATGGTCTCCTTGGTTTCCAAATGCTCCATTGTGACACAGTGGCCCCTTGGTTCCATGCAGTTCTGTCATGTTGCAGTGTTAACCGTGCCTTCTTCATGTCACAATGGCCCTTGGCTCCATGTGGCCTTGCCTGTTGGTTTCAGCATCTTCCATCACGTCACAATGACTCCTTGGTCTCAAAAAGCCCCCCGTGCAACTGTGGCCCCTTGGTTCCATGCGCCATGCGGATCTGTCATGTCACAATGGAATCCTTGCTTTCTTTGAGTGAAAACGGCTGCTTGGTTTAAGTGGCCTTTCCTGTGTGTTCAATCACTTCCATCATGTCACAATCATCTCCTGAGTTTGAAAAAACCCCACTGTGTCACAGTGGCTCCTTGCTTTCATGAGGTTCACTTAGGCCGCAATGGAATCCTTGCATTCGTCATGTCACAATGCCTCCTTGGCTCCATGAGGCCTTTACATCTGCGTTCAACTATCTTCCATCACGCCACCATAGTCTCCTTGGCTTGAAAAAGCTCTACAGTGTCACCAGGGCTTCTTCATTCCATGGGGCCTTACCTCTTGGTTTAATCATCTTCCATCATGTCACAATGACTCCTTGGTCTGAAAAAACGTCCTCTGTGTCACAGTGGCCCCTTGGTTCCACATGCCATGCGGTTCTGTTATGTCGCAATGGAGTCCTTGCTTTTTTTGTGTCAAAACGACTCCTTGGCTCCATGTGGCCTTACCTGTGAGTTTGCTCATCTTCCATCATGTCACAATGGTCTCCTTGGCCTTAAAATGCTCCACTGTGTCACAGTGACTCCTTGGTTCGATGTGGTTCTATTAGGCACCACTGGAATCCTTGCTTTCTCCATGTCACAATGCCTCCTTGTCTCCATGTGGCCTTACCTCGGAGTTCAATCATCTGCCATCATGTCATAATAGTCTCCTAGGATTGCAAAGCTCTTCAGTGTCCTCCTGGCTCCTCATTTTAATGTGGCCTTACCTGTGAGGTCAATCATCTTCCATCATGTCACAATCGTCTCCTGAGTTTGAAAAACCTCCACTGTGTCACAGTGGCTCCTTGGTTCCATATGATTCAGTCAGGCCACAGTGGAATCCTTGCCTTCGTCATGTCACAATGCCTCCTGGGCTCCATGTGGCCTTACCTGTTGGTTTAATCTTCTTCCATCATGCCACAATGGTCTCCTTGGTCTGAAAAAGCTCCACTGTGTCACAGTGGCCTCTTGGTTCCATGCGCCATGTGGTTCTGTTGTGTCACAATGGAGTCCTTGCTTTCTTCATATCAAAATGACTCCTTGGCTGCATGTGGCCTTACCTGTGAGTTCAATCATCTTCCATCATGTCACAATGGTCTCCTTGTTCTGAAAAACCTCCACTGTGTCACAGTGTCTCCTTGGTTCCATGTGGTTCAGTTGGGCCACAGTGGAATCCTTGCTTTCTTCATGTCACAATGCCTCCTTGGCTCCATTTGGCCTTACCTCTGAGTTCAATCATCTTCCATCATGTCACAATAATCTCCTTGGTTTGAGAAAGCTACAGAGTGTCACCATGGCGACATGATTCCATGTGGCCTTACCTGTTGGTTCAATCATCGTCCACCATGTCACAATGGTCTCCTTGGTCTGAAAAACGTCCACTGTGTCACAGTGGCCTCTTGGTTCCATGCAGTTCTGTCATGTCGCAATGTTAACCGTGCCTTCTTCATGTCACAATGGCCCTTGGCTCCATGTGGCCTTGCCTGTTGTTTTCAGCATCTTCCATCACGTCACAATGACTCCTTGGTCTCAAAAAGCTCCACTGTGCAACTGTGGCCCCTTGGTTCCATGCGCCATGCGGATCTGTCGTGTCATAATGGAATCCTTGCTTTCTTTGTGTGAAAACGGCTGCTTGGTTTAAGTGGCCTTTCCTGTGTGTTCAATCACTTCCATCATGTCACAATCATCTCCTGAGTTTGAAAAAACCCCACTTTGTCACAGTGGCTCCTTGCTTTCATGAGGTTCACTTAGGCCGCAATGGAATCCTTGCATTCGTCATGTCACAATGCCTCCTTGGCTCCATGAGGCGTTTACATCTGCGTTCAACTATCTTCCATCACGCCACCATAGTCTCCATGGCTTGAAAAAGCTCTACAGTGTCACCAGGGCTTCTTCATTCCATGGGGCCTTACCTCTTGGTTTAATCATCTTCCATCATGTCACAATGACTCCTTGGTCTGAAAAAACGTCCTCTGTGTCACAGTGGCCCCTTGGTTCCACATGCCATGCGGTTCTGTTATGTCGCAATGGAGTCCTTGCTTTTTTTGTGTCAAAACGACTCCTTGGCTCCATGTGGCCTTACCTGTGAGTTTGCTCATCTTCCATCATGTCACAATGGTCTCCTTGGCCTTAAAATGCTCCACTGTGTCACAGTGACTCCTTGGTTCGATGTGGTTCTATTAGGCACCACTGGAATCCTTGCTTTCTCCATGTCACAATGCCTCCTTGTCTCCATGTGGCCTTACCTCGGAGTTCAATCATCTGCCATCATGTCATAATAGTCTCCTTGGATTGCAAAGCTCTACAGTGTCCTCCTGGCTCCTCATTTTAATGTGGCCTTACCTGTGAGTTCAATCATCTTCCATCATGTCACAATCATCTCCTGAGTTGGAAAAACCTCCACTGTGTCACAGTGGCTCCTTGGTTCCATGTGGTTCAGTCAGGCCACAGTGGAATCCTTGCCTTCGTCATGTCACAATGCCTCCTTGGCTCCATGTGGCCTTACCTGTTGGTTTAATCTTCTTCCATCATGCCACAATGGTCTCCTTGGTCTGAAAAAGCTCCACTGTGTCACAGTGGCCTCTTGGTTCCATGCGCCATGTGGTTCTGTTGTGTCACAATGGAGTCCTTGCTTTCTTCATATCAAAACGACTCCTTGGCTGCATGTGGCCTTACCTGTGAGTTCAATCATCTGCCATCATGTCACAATGGTCTCCTTGTTCTGAAAAACCTCCACTGTGTCACAGTGTCTCCTTGGTTCCATGTGGTTCAGTTGGGCCACAGTGGAATCCTTGCTTTCTTCATGTCACAATGCCTCCTTGGCTCCATTTGGCCTTACCTCTGAGTTCAATCATCTTCCATCATGTCACAATAATCTCCTTGGTTTGAGAAAGCTACAGAGTGTCACCATGGCGACATGATTCCATGTGGCCTTACCTGTTGGTTCAATCATCGTCCACCATGTCACAATGGTCTCCTTGGTTTCCAAAAGCTCCATTGTGTCACAGTGGCCCCTTGGTTCCATGCAGTTCTGTCATGTCGCAATGTTAACCGTGCCTTCTTCATGTCACAATGGCCCTTGGCTCCATGTGGCCTTGCCTGTTGTTTTCAGCATCTTCCATCACGTCACAATGACTCCTTGGTCTCAAAAAGCTCCACTGTGCAACTGTGGCCCCTTGGTTCCATGCGCCATGCGGATCTGTCGTGTCATAATGGAATCCTTGCTTTCTTTGTGTGAAAACGGCTGCTTGGTTTAAGTGGCCTTTCCTGTGTGTTCAATCACTTCCATCATGTCACAATCATCTCCTGAGTTTGAAAAAACCCCACTTTGTCACAGTGGCTCCTTGCTTTCATGAGGTTCACTTAGGCCGCAATGGAATCCTTGCATTCGTCATGTCACAATGCCTCCTTGGCTCCATGAGGCGTTTACATCTGCGTTCAACTATCTTCCATCACGCCACCATAGTCTCCTTGGCTTGAAAAAGCTCTACAGTGTCACCAGGGCTTCTTCATTCCATGGGGCCTTACCTCTTGGTTTAATCATCTTCCATCATGTCACAATGACTCCTTGGTCTGAAAAAACGTCCTCTGTGTCACAGTGGCCCCTTGGTTCCACATGCCATGCGGTTCTGTTATGTCGCAATGGAGTCCTTGTTTTTGTTGTGTCAAAACGACTCCTTGGCTCCATGTGGCCTTACCTGTGAGTTTGCTCATCTTCCATCATGTCACAATGGTCTCCTTGGCCTTAAAATGCTCCACTGTGTCACAGTGACTCCTTGGTTCGATGTGGTTCTATTAGGCACCACTGGAATCCTTGCTTTCTCCATGTCACAATGCCTCCTTGTCTCCATGTGGCCTTACCTCGGAGTTCAATCATCTGCCATCATGTCATAATAGTCTCCTTGGATTGCAAAGCTCTTCAGTGTCCTCCTGGCTCCTCATTTTAATGTGGCCTTACCTGTGAGTTCAATCATCTTCCATCATGTCACAATCGTCTCCTGAGTTTGAAAAACCTCCACTGTGTCACAGTGGCTCCTTGGTTCCATGTGGTTCAGTCAGGCCACAGTGGAATCCTTGCCTTCGTCATGTCACAATGCCTCCTGGGCTCCATGTGGCCTTACCTGTTGGTTTAATCTTCTTCCATCATGCCACAATGGTCTCCTTGGTCTGAAAAAGCTCCACTGTGTCACAGTGGCCTCTTGGTTCCATGCGCCATGTGGTTCTGTTGTGTCACAATGGAGTCCTTGCTTTCTTCATATCAAAACGACTCCTTGGCTGCATGTGGCCTTACCTGTGAGTTCAATCATCTGCCATCATGTCACAATGGTCTCCTTGGTCTGAAAAACCTCCACTGTGTCACAGTGTCTCCTTGGTTCCATGTGGTTCAGTTGGGCCACAGTGGAATCCTTGCTTTCTTCATGTCACAATGCCTCCTTGGCTCCATGTGGCCTTACCTCTGAGTTCAATCATCTTCCATCATGTCACAATAATCTCCTTGGTTTGAGAAAGCTACAGAGTGTCACCATGGCGCCATGATTCCATGTGGCCTTACCTGTTGGTTCAATCATCTTCCACCATGTCACAATGGTCTCCTTGGTTTCCACAAGCTCCATTGTGTCACAGTGGCCTCTTGGTTCCATGCAGTTCTGTCATGTCGCAATGTTAACCGTGCCTTCTTCATGTCACAATGCCTCCTTGGCTCCATTTGGCCTTACCTCTGTGTTCAATCATCTTCCATCATGTCACAATAATCTCCTTGGTTTGAGAAAGCTACAGAGTGTCACCATGGCGCCATGATTCCATGTGGCCTTACCTGTTGGTTCAATCATCTTCCATCACGTCACAATGGTCTCCTTGGTTTCCAAATGCTCCATTGTGTCACAGTGGCCCCTTGGTTCCATGCAGTTCTGTCATGTCGCAGTGTTAACCGTGCCTTCTTCATGTCACAATGGCCCTTGGCTCCATGTGGCCTTGCCTGTTGGTTTCAGCATCTTCCATCACGTCACAATGACTCCTTGGTCTCAAAAAGCTCCACTGTGCAACTGTGGCCCCTTGGTTCCATGCGCCATGCGGATCTGTCGTGTCACAATGGAATCCTTGCTTTCTTTGTGTGAAAACGGCTGCTTGGTTTAAGTGGCCTTACCTGTGTGTTCAATCACTTCCATCATGTCACAATCATCTCCTGAGTTTGAAAAAACCCCACTGTGTCACAGTGGCTCCTTGGTTTCATGAGGTTCACTTAGGCCGCAATGGAATCCTTGCATTCGTCATGTCACAATGCCTCCTTGGCTCCATGAGGCCTTTACATCTGCGTTCAACTATCTTCCATCACGCCACCATAGTCTCCTTGGCTTGAAAAAGCTCTAGAGTGTCACCAGGGCTTCTTCATTCCATGGGGCCTTACCTCTTGGTTTAATCATCTTCCATCATGTCACAATGACTCCTTGGTCTGAAAAAACGTCCACTGTGTCACAGTGGCTCCTTGGTTCCATATGGTTCAGTCAGGCCACAGTGGAATCCTTGCCTTCGTCATGTCACAATGCCTCCTGGGCTCCATGTGGCCTTACCTGTTGGTTTAATCTTCTTCCATCATGCCACAATGGTCTCCTTGGTCTGAAAAAGCTCCACTGTGTCACAGTGGCCTCTTGGTTCCATGCGCCATGTGGTTCTGTTGTGTCACAATGGAGTCCTTGCTTTCTTCATATCAAAACGACACCTTGGCTGCATGTGGCCTTACCTGTGAGATCAATCATCTGCCATCATGTCACAATGGTCTCCTTGTTCTGAAAAACCTCCATTGTGTCACAGTGTCTCCTTGGTTCGATGAGGTTCACTTAGGCCGCAATGGAATCCTTGCATTCGTCATGTCACAATGCCTCCTTGGCTCCATGAGGCCTTTACATCTGCGTTCAACTATCTTCCATCACGCCACCATAGTCTCCTTGGCTTGAAAAAGCTCTACAGTGTCACCAGGGCTTCTACATTCCATGGGGCCTTACCTCTTGGTTTAATCATCTTCCATCATGCCACAATGGTCTCCTTGGTCTGAAAAACGTCCACTGTGTCACAGTGGCCCTTTGGTTCCACACGCCATGCGGTTCTGTTATGTCGCAATGGAGTCCTTGTTTTTGTTGTGTCAAAACGACTCCTTGGCTCCATGTGGCCTTACCTGTGAGTTTGCTCATCTTCCATCATGTCACAATGGTCTCCTTGGCCTTAAAAAGCTCCACTGTGTCACAGTGACTCCTTGGTTCGATGTGGTTCTATTAGGCACCACTGGAATCCTTGCTTTCTCCATGTCACAATGCCTCCTTGTCTCCATGTGGCCTTACCTCGGAGTTCAATCATCTGCCATCATGTCATAATAGTCTCCTTGGATTGCAAAGCTCTACAGTGTCCTCCTGGCTCCTCATTTTAATGTGGCCTTACCTGTGAGTTCAATCATCTTCCATCATGTCACAATCGTCTCCTGAGTTGGAAAAACCTCCACTGTGTCACAGTGGCTCCTTGGTTCCATGTGGTTCAGTCAGGCCACAGTGGAATCCTTGCCTTCGTCATGTCACAATGCCTCCTGGGCTCCATGTGGCCTTACCTGTTGGTTTAATCTTCTTCCATCATGTCACAATGGTCTCCTTGGTCTGAAAAAGCTCCACTGTGTCACAGTGGCCTCTTGGTTCCATGCGCCATGTGGTTCTGTTGTGTCACAATGGAGTCCTTGCTTTCTTCATATCAAAACGACTCCTTGGCTGCATGTGGCCTTACCTGTGAGTTCAATCATCTGCCATAATGTCACAATGGTCTCCTTGGTCTGAAAAACCTCCACTGTGTCACAGTGTCTCCTTGGTTCCATGTGGTTCAGTTGGGCCACAGCAGAATCCTTGCTCTCTTCATGTCACAATGCCTCCTTGGCTCCATTTGGCCTTACCTCTGAGTTCAATCATCTTCCATCATGTCACAATAATCTCCTTGGTTTGAGAAAGCTACAGAGTGTCACCATGGCGCCATGATTCCATGTGGCCTTACCTGTTGGTTCAATCATCTTCCACCATGTCACAATGGTCTCCTTGGCTTCCACAAGCTCCATTGTGTCACAGTGGCATCTTGGTTCCATGCAGTTCTGTCATGTCGCAATGTTAACCGTGCTTTCTTCATGTCACAATGCCTCCTTGGCTCCATTTGGCCTTACCTCTGTGTTCAATCATCTTCCATCATGTCATAATAGTCTCCTTGGTTTGAGAAAGCTCCAGAGTGTCACCATGGCGCCATGATTCCATGTGGCCTTACCTGTTGCTTCAATCATCGTCCACCATGTCACAATGGTCTCCTTGGTTTCCAAATGCTCCATTGTGACACAGTGGCCCCTTGGTTCCATGCAGTTCTGTCATGTCGCAGTGTTAACCGTGCCTTCTTCATGTCACAATGGCCCTTGGCTCCATGTGGCCTTGCCTGTTGGTTTCAGCATCTTCCATCACGTCACAATGACTCCTTGGTCTCAAAAAGCTCCACTGTGCAACTGTGGCCCCTTGGTTCCACGCGCCATGCGGATCTGTCGCGTCACAATGGAATCCTTGCTTTCTTTGTGTGAAAACGGCTGCTTGGTTTAAGTGGCCTTTCCTGTGTGTTCAATCACTTCCATCATGTCACAATCATCTCCTGAGTTTGAAAAAACCCCACTGTGTCACAGTGGCTCCTTGCTTTCATGAGGTTCACTTAGGCCACAATGGAATCCTTGCATTCGTCATGTCACAATGCCTCCTTGGCTCCATGAGGCCTTTACATCTGCGTTCAACTATCTTCCATCACGCCACCATAGTCTCCTTGGCTTGAAAAAGCTCTACAGTGTCACCAGGGCTTCTTCATTCCATGGGGCCTTACCTCTTGGTTTAATCATCTTCCATCATGTCACAATGACTCCTTGGTCTGAAAAAACGTCCACTGTGTCACAGTGGCCCCTTGGTTCCACATGCCATGCGGTTCTGTTATGTCGCAATGGAGTCCTTGCTTTTTTTGTGTCAAAACGACTCCTTGGCTCCATGTGGCCTTACCTGTGAGTTTGCTCATCTTCCATCATGTCACAATGGTCTCCTTGGCCTTAAAATGCTCCACTGTGTCACAGTGACTCCTTGGTTCGATGTGGTTCTATTAGGCACCACTGGAATCCTTGCTTTCTCCATGTCACAATGCCTCCTTGTCTCCATGTGGCCTTACCTCTGAGTTCAATCATCTGCCATCATGTCATAATAGTCTCCTTGGATTGCAAAGCTCTTCAGTGTCCTCCTGGCTCCTCATTTTAATGTGGCCTTACCTGTGAGTTCAATCATCTTCCATCATGTCACAATCGTCTCCTGAGTTTGAAAAACCTCCACTGTGTCACAGTGGCTCCTTGGTTCCATGTGGTTCAGTCAGGCCACAGTGGAATCCTTGCCTTCGTCATGTCACAATGCCTCCTTGGCTCCATGTGGCCTTACCTGTTGGTTTAATCTTCTTCCATCATGCCACAATGGTCTCCTTGGTCTGAAAAAGCTCCACTGTGTCACAGTGGCCTCTTGGTTCCATGCGCCATGTGGTTCTGTTGTGTCACAATGGAGTCCTTGCTTTCTTCATATCAAAACGACTCCTTGGCTGCATGTGGCCTTACCTGTGAGTTCAATCATCTGCCATCATGTCACAATGGTCTCCTTGTTCTGAAAAACCTCCACTGTGTCACAGTGTCTCCTTGGTTCCATGTGGTTCAGTTGGGCCACAGTGGAATCCTTGCTTTCTTCATGTCACAATGCCTCCTTGGCTCCATTTGGCCTTACCTCTGAGTTCAATCATCTTCCATCATGTCACAATAATCTCCTTGGTTTGAGAAAGCTACAGAGTGTCACCATGGCGACATGATTCCATGTGGCCTTACCTGTTGCTTCAATCATCTTCCACCGTGTCACAATGGTCTCCTTGGTTTCCAAATGCTCCATTGTGACACAGTGGCCCCTTGGTTCCATGCAGTTCTGTCATGTTGCAGTGTTAACCGTGCCTTCTTCATGTCACAATGGCCCTTGGCTCCATGTGGCCTTGCCTGTTGGTTTCAGCATCTTCCATCACGTCACAATGACTCCTTGGTCTCAAAAAGCCCCCCGTGCAACTGTGGCCCCTTGGTTCCATGCGCCATGCGGATCTGTCATGTCACAATGGAATCCTTGCTTTCTTTGAGTGAAAACGGCTGCTTGGTTTAAGTGGCCTTTCCTGTGTGTTCAATCACTTCCATCATGTCACAATCATCTCCTGAGTTTGAAAAAACCCCACTGTGTCACAGTGGCTCCTTGCTTTCATGAGGTTCACTTAGGCCGCAATGGAATCCTTGCATTCGTCATGTCACAATGCCTCCTTGGCTCCATGAGGCCTTTACATCTGCGTTCAACTATCTTCCATCACGCCACCATAGTCTCCTTGGCTTGAAAAAGCTCTACAGTGTCACCAGGGCTTCTTCATTCCATGGGGCCTTACCTCTTGGTTTAATCATCTTCCATCATGTCACAATGACTCCTTGGTCTGAAAAAACGTCCTCTGTGTCACAGTGGCCCCTTGGTTCCACATGCCATGCGGTTCTGTTATGTCGCAATGGAGTCCTTGCTTTTTTTGTGTCAAAACGACTCCTTGGCTCCATGTGGCCTTACCTGTGAGTTTGCTCATCTTCCATCATGTCACAATGGTCTCCTTGGCCTTAAAATGCTCCACTGTGTCACAGTGACTCCTTGGTTCGATGTGGTTCTATTAGGCACCACTGGAATCCTTGCTTTCTCCATGTCACAATGCCTCCTTGTCTCCATGTGGCCTTACCTCGGAGTTCAATCATCTGCCATCATGTCATAATAGTCTCCTAGGATTGCAAAGCTCTTCAGTGTCCTCCTGGCTCCTCATTTTAATGTGGCCTTACCTGTGAGGTCAATCATCTTCCATCATGTCACAATCGTCTCCTGAGTTTGAAAAACCTCCACTGTGTCACAGTGGCTCCTTGGTTCCATATGATTCAGTCAGGCCACAGTGGAATCCTTGCCTTCGTCATGTCACAATGCCTCCTGGGCTCCATGTGGCCTTACCTGTTGGTTTAATCTTCTTCCATCATGCCACAATGGTCTCCTTGGTCTGAAAAAGCTCCACTGTGTCACAGTGGCCTCTTGGTTCCATGCACCATGTGGTTCTGTTGTGTCACAATGGAGTCCTTGCTTTCTTCATATCAAAATGACTCCTTGGCTGCATGTGGCCTTACCTGTGAGTTCAATCATCTTCCATCATGTCACAATGGTCTCCTTGTTCTGAAAAACCTCCACTGTGTCACAGTGTCTCCTTGGTTCCATGTGGTTCAGTTGGGCCACAGTGGAATCCTTGCTTTCTTCATGTCACAATGCCTCCTTGGCTCCATTTGGCCTTACCTCTGAGTTCAATCATCTTCCATCATGTCACAATAATCTCCTTGGTTTGAGAAAGCTACAGAGTGTCACCATGGCGACATGATTCCATGTGGCCTTACCTGTTGGTTCAATCATCGTCCACCATGTCACAATGGTCTCCTTGGTCTGAAAAACGTCCACTGTGTCACAGTGGCCTCTTGGTTCCATGCAGTTCTGTCATGTCGCAATGTTAACCGTGCCTTCTTCATGTCACAATGGCCCTTGGCTCCATGTGGCCTTGCCTGTTGTTTTCAGCATCTTCCATCACGTCACAATGACTCCTTGGTCTCAAAAAGCTCCACTGTGCAACTGTGGCCCCTTGGTTCCATGCGCCATGCGGATCTGTCGTGTCATAATGGAATCCTTGCTTTCTTTGTGTGAAAACGGCTGCTTGGTTTAAGTGGCCTTTCCTGTGTGTTCAATCACTTCCATCATGTCACAATCATCTCCTGAGTTTGAAAAAACCCCACTTTGTCACAGTGGCTCCTTGCTTTCATGAGGTTCACTTAGGCCGCAATGGAATCCTTGCATTCGTCATGTCACAATGCCTCCTTGGCTCCATGAGGCGTTTACATCTGCGTTCAACTATCTTCCATCACGCCACCATAGTCTCCATGGCTTGAAAAAGCTCTACAGTGTCACCAGGGCTTCTTCATTCCATGGGGCCTTACCTCTTGGTTTAATCATCTTCCATCATGTCACAATGACTCCTTGGTCTGAAAAAACGTCCTCTGTGTCACAGTGGCCCCTTGGTTCCACATGCCATGCGGTTCTGTTATGTCGCAATGGAGTCCTTGCTTTTTTTGTGTCAAAACGACTCCTTGGCTCCATGTGGCCTTACCTGTGAGTTTGCTCATCTTCCATCATGTCACAATGGTCTCCTTGGCCTTAAAATGCTCCACTGTGTCACAGTGACTCCTTGGTTCGATGTGGTTCTATTAGGCACCACTGGAATCCTTGCTTTCTCCATGTCACAATGCCTCCTTGTCTCCATGTGGCCTTACCTCGGAGTTCAATCATCTGCCATCATGTCATAATAGTCTCCTTGGATTGCAAAGCTCTTCAGTGTCCTCCTGGCTCCTCATTTTAATGTGGCCTTACCTGTGAGTTCAATCATCTTCCATCATGTCACAATCGTCTCCTGAGTTTGAAAAACCTCCACTGTGTCACAGTGGCTCCTTGGTTCCATGTGGTTCAGTCAGGCCACAGTGGAATCCTTGCCTTCGTCATGTCACAATGCCTCCTTGGCTCCATGTGGCCTTACCTGTTGGTTTAATCTTCTTCCATCATGCCACAATGGTCTCCTTGGTCTGAAAAAGCTCCACTGTGTCACAGTGGCCTCTTGGTTCCATGCGCCATGTGGTTCTGTTGTGTCACAATGGAGTCCTTGCTTTCTTCATATCAAAACGACTCCTTGGCTGCATGTGGCCTTACCTGTGAGTTCAATCATCTGCCATCATGTCACAATGGTCTCCTTGTTCTGAAAAACCTCCACTGTGTCACAGTGTCTCCTTGGTTCCATGTGGTTCAGTTGGGCCACAGTGGAATCCTTGCTTTCTTCATGTCACAATGCCTCCTTGGCTCCATTTGGCCTTACCTCTGAGTTCAATCATCTTCCATCATGTCACAATAATCTCCTTGGTTTGAGAAAGCTACAGAGTGTCACCATGGCGACATGATTCCATGTGGCCTTACCTGTTGGTTCAATCATCGTCCACCATGTCACAATGGTCTCCTTGGTTTCCAAAAGCTCCATTGTGTCACAGTGGCCCCTTGGTTCCATGCAGTTCTGTCATGTCGCAATGTTAACCGTGCCTTCTTCATGTCACAATGGCCCTTGGCTCCATGTGGCCTTGCCTGTTGTTTTCAGCATCTTCCATCACGTCACAATGACTCCTTGGTCTCAAAAAGCTCCACTGTGCAACTGTGGCCCCTTGGTTCCATGCGCCATGCGGATCTGTCGTGTCATAATGGAATCCTTGCTTTCTTTGTGTGAAAACGGCTGCTTGGTTTAAGTGGCCTTTCCTGTGTGTTCAATCACTTCCATCATGTCACAATCATCTCCTGAGTTTGAAAAAACCCCACTTTGTCACAGTGGCTCCTTGCTTTCATGAGGTTCACTTAGGCCGCAATGGAATCCTTGCATTCGTCATGTCACAATGCCTCCTTGGCTCCATGAGGCGTTTACATCTGCGTTCAACTATCTTCCATCACGCCACCATAGTCTCCTTGGCTTGAAAAAGCTCTACAGTGTCACCAGGGCTTCTTCATTCCATGGGGCCTTACCTCTTGGTTTAATCATCTTCCATCATGTCACAATGACTCCTTGGTCTGAAAAAACGTCCTCTGTGTCACAGTGGCCCCTTGGTTCCACATGCCATGCGGTTCTGTTATGTCGCAATGGAGTCCTTGCTTTTTTTGTGTCAAAACGACTCCTTGGCTCCATGTGGCCTTACCTGTGAGTTTGCTCATCTTCCATCATGTCACAATGGTCTCCTTGGCCTTAAAATGCTCCACTGTGTCACAGTGACTCCTTGGTTCGATGTGGTTCTATTAGGCACCACTGGAATCCTTGCTTTCTCCATGTCACAATGCCTCCTTGTCTCCATGTGGCCTTACCTCGGAGTTCAATCATCTGCCATCATGTCATAATAGTCTCCTTGGATTGCAAAGCTCTTCAGTGTCCTCCTGGCTCCTCATTTTAATGTGGCCTTACCTGTGAGTTCAATCATCTTCCATCATGTCACAATCGTCTCCTGAGTTTGAAAAACCTCCACTGTGTCACAGTGGCTCCTTGGTTCCATGTGGTTCAGTCAGGCCACAGTGGAATCCTTGCCTTCGTCATGTCACAATGCCTCCTGGGCTCCATGTGGCCTTACCTGTTGGTTTAATCTTCTTCCATCATGCCACAATGGTCTCCTTGGTCTGAAAAAGCTCCACTGTGTCACAGTGGCCTCTTGGTTCCATGCGCCATGTGGTTCTGTTGTGTCACAATGGAGTCCTTGCTTTCTTCATATCAAAACGACTCCTTGGCTGCATGTGGCCTTACCTGTGAGTTCAATCATCTGCCATCATGTCACAATGGTCTCCTTGGTCTGAAAAACCTCCACTGTGTCACAGTGTCTCCTTGGTTCCATGTGGTTCAGTTGGGCCACAGTGGAATCCTTGCTTTCTTCATGTCACAATGCCTCCTTGGCTCCATGTGGCCTTACCTCTGAGTTCAATCATCTTCCATCATGTCACAATAATCTCCTTGGTTTGAGAAAGCTACAGAGTGTCACCATGGCGCCATGATTCCATGTGGCCTTACCTGTTGGTTCAATCATCTTCCACCATGTCACAATGGTCTCCTTGGTTTCCACAAGCTCCATTGTGTCACAGTGGCCTCTTGGTTCCATGCAGTTCTGTCATGTCGCAATGTTAACCGTGCCTTCTTCATGTCACAATGCCTCCTTGGCTCCATTTGGCCTTACCTCTGTGTTCAATCATCTTCCATCATGTCACAATAATCTCCTTGGTTTGAGAAAGCTACAGAGTGTCACCATGGCGCCATGATTCCATGTGGCCTTACCTGTTGGTTCAATCATCTTCCATCATGTCACAATGGTCTCCTTGGTTTCCAAATGCTCCATTGTGTCACAGTGGCCCCTTGGTTCCATGCAGTTCTGTCATGTCGCAGTGTTAACCGTGCCTTCTTCATGTCACAATGGCCCTTGGCTCCATGTGGCCTTGCCTGTTGGTTTCAGCATCTTCCATCACGTCACAATGACTCCTTGGTCTCAAAAAGCTCCACTGTGCAACTGTGGCCCCTTGGTTCCATGCGCCATGCGGATCTGTCGTGTCACAATGGAATCCTTGCTTTCTTTGTGTGAAAACGGCTGCTTGGTTTAAGTGGCCTTACCTGTGTGTTCAATCACTTCCATCATGTCACAATCATCTCCTGAGTTTGAAAAAACCCCACTGTGTCACAGTGGCTCCTTGGTTTCATGAGGTTCACTTAGGCCGCAATGGAATCCTTGCATTCGTCATGTCACAATGCCTCCTTGGCTCCATGAGGCCTTTACATCTGCGTTCAACTATCTTCCATCACGCCACCATAGTCTCCTTGGCTTGAAAAAGCTCTAGAGTGTCACCAGGGCTTCTTCATTCCATGGGGCCTTACCTCTTGGTTTAATCATCTTCCATCATGTCACAATGACTCCTTGGTCTGAAAAAACGTCCACTGTGTCACAGTGGCTCCTTGGTTCCATATGGTTCAGTCAGGCCACAGTGGAATCCTTGCCTTCGTCATGTCACAATGCCTCCTGGGCTCCATGTGGCCTTACCTGTTGGTTTAATCTTCTTCCATCATGCCACAATGGTCTCCTTGGTCTGAAAAAGCTCCACTGTGTCACAGTGGCCTCTTGGTTCCATGCGCCATGTGGTTCTGTTGTGTCACAATGGAGTCCTTGCTTTCTTCATATCAAAACGACACCTTGGCTGCATGTGGCCTTACCTGTGAGTTCAATCATCTGCCATCATGTCACAATGGTCTCCTTGTTCTGAAAAACCTCCATTGTGTCACAGTGTCTCCTTGGTTCGATGAGGTTCACTTAGGCCGCAATGGAATCCTTGCATTCGTCATGTCACAATGCCTCCTTGGCTCCATGAGGCCTTTACATCTGCGTTCAACTATCTTCCATCACGCCACCATAGTCTCCTTGGCTTGAAAAAGCTCTACAGTGTCACCAGGGCTTCTTCATTCCATGGGGCCTTACCTCTTGGTTTAATCATCTTCCATCATGCCACAATGGTCTCCTTGGTCTGAAAAACGTCCACTGTGTCACAGTGGCCCTTTGGTTCCACACGCCATGCGGTTCTGTTATGTCGCAATGGAGTCCTTGTTTTTGTTGTGTCAAAACGACTCCTTGGCTCCATGTGGCCTTACCTGTGAGTTTGCTCATCTTCCATCATGTCACAATGGTCTCCTTGGCCTTAAAAAGCTCCACTGTGTCACAGTGACTCCTTGGTTCGATGTGGTTCTATTAGGCACCACTGGAATCCTTGCTTTCTCCATGTCACAATGCCTCCTTGTCTCCATGTGGCCTTACATCGGAGTTCAATCATCTGCCATCATGTCATAATAGTCTCCTTGGATTGCAAAGCTCTACAGTGTCCTCCTGGCTCCTCATTTTAATGTGGCCTTACCTGTGAGTTCAATCATCTTCCATCATGTCACAATCGTCTCCTGAGTTTGAAAAACCTCCACTGTGTCACAGTGGCTCCTTGGTTCCATGTGGTTCAGTCAGGCCACAGTGGAATCCTTGCCTTCGTCATGTCACAATGCCTCCTGGGCTCCATGTGGCCTTACCTGTTGGTTTAATCTTCTTCCATCATGTCACAATGGTCTCCTTGGTCTGAAAAAGCTCCACTGTGTCACAGTGGCCTCTTGGTTCCATGCGCCATGTGGTTCTGTTGTGTCACAATGGAGTCCTTGCTTTCTTCATATCAAAACGACTCCTTGGCTGCATGTGGCCTTACCTGTGAGTTCAATCATCTGCCATAATGTCACAATGGTCTCCTTGGTCTGAAAAACCTCCACTGTGTCACAGTGTCTCCTTGGTTCCATGTGGTTCAGTTGGGCCACAGCAGAATCCTTGCTCTCTTCATGTCACAATGCCTCCTTGGCTCCATTTGGCCTTACCTCTGAGTTCAATCATCTTCCATCATGTCACAATAATCTCCTTGGTTTGAGAAAGCTACAGAGTGTCACCATGGCGCCATGATTCCATGTGGCCTTACCTGTTGGTTCAATCATCTTCCACCATGTCACAATGGTCTCCTTGGCTTCCACAAGCTCCATTGTGTCACAGTGGCATCTTGGTTCCATGCAGTTCTGTCATGTCGCAATGTTAACCGTGCTTTCTTCATGTCACAATGCCTCCTTGGCTCCATTTGGCCTTACCTCTGTGTTCAATCATCTTCCATCATGTCATAATAGTCTCCTTGGTTTGAGAAAGCTCCAGAGTGTCACCATGGCGCCATGATTCCATGTGGCCTTACCTGTTGCTTCAATCATCGTCCACCATGTCACAATGGTCTCCTTGGTTTCCAAATGCTCCATTGTGACACAGTGGCCCCTTGGTTCCATGCAGTTCTGTCATGTCGCAGTGTTAACCGTGCCTTCTTCATGTCACAATGGCCCTTGGCTCCATGTGGCCTTGCCTGTTGGTTTCAGCATCTTCCATCACGTCACAATGACTCCTTGGTCTCAAAAAGCTCCACTGTGCAACTGTGGCCCCTTGGTTCCACGCGCCATGCGGATCTGTCGCGTCACAATGGAATCCTTGCTTTCTTTGTGTGAAAACGGCTGCTTGGTTTAAGTGGCCTTTCCTGTGTGTTCAATCACTTCCATCATGTCACAATCATCTCCTGAGTTTGAAAAAACCCCACTGTGTCACAGTGGCTCCTTGCTTTCATGAGGTTCACTTAGGCCGCAATGGAATCCTTGCATTCGTCATGTCACAATGCCTCCTTGGCTCCATGAGGCCTTTACATCTGCGTTCAACTATCTTCCATCACGCCACCATAGTCTCCTTGGCTTGAAAAAGCTCTACAGTGTCACCAGGGCTTCTTCATTCCATGGGGCCTTACCTCTTGGTTTAATCATCTTCCATCATGTCACAATGACTCCTTGGTCTGAAAAAACGTCCACTGTGTCACAGTGGCCCCTTGGTTCCACATGCCATGCGGTTCTGTTATGTCGCAATGGAGTCCTTGCTTTTTTTGTGTCAAAACGACTCCTTGGCTCCATGTGGCCTTACCTGTGAGTTTGCTCATCTTCCATCATGTCACAATGGTCTCCTTGGCCTTAAAATGCTCCACTGTGTCACAGTGACTCCTTGGTTCGATGTGGTTCTATTAGGCACCACTGGAATCCTTGCTTTCTCCATGTCACAATGCCTCCTTGTCTCCATGTGGCCTTACCTCTGAGTTCAATCATCTGCCATCATGTCATAATAGTCTCCTTGGATTGCAAAGCTCTTCAGTGTCCTCCTGGCTCCTCATTTTAATGTGGCCTTACCTGTGAGTTCAATCATCTTCCATCATGTCACAATCGTCTCCTGAGTTTGAAAAACCTCCACTGTGTCACAGTGGCTCCTTGGTTCCATGTGGTTCAGTCAGGCCACAGTGGAATCCTTGCCTTCGTCATGTCACAATGCCTCCTTGGCTCCATGTGGCCTTACCTGTTGGTTTAATCTTCTTCCATCATGCCACAATGGTCTCCTTGGTCTGAAAAAGCTCCACTGTGTCACAGTGGCCTCTTGGTTCCATGCGCCATGTGGTTCTGTTGTGTCACAATGGAGTCCTTGCTTTCTTCATATCAAAACGACTCCTTGGCTGCATGTGGCCTTACCTGTGAGTTCAATCATCTGCCATCATGTCACAATGGTCTCCTTGTTCTGAAAAACCTCCACTGTGTCACAGTGTCTCCTTGGTTCCATGTGGTTCAGTTGGGCCACAGTGGAATCCTTGCTTTCTTCATGTCACAATGCCTCCTTGGCTCCATTTGGCCTTACCTCTGAGTTCAATCATCTTCCATCATGTCACAATAATCTCCTTGGTTTGAGAAAGCTACAGAGTGTCACCATGGCGACATGATTCCATGTGGCCTTACCTGTTGGTTCAATCATCGTCCACCATGTCACAATGGTCTCCCTGGTTTCCAAAAGCTCCATTGTGTCACAGTGGCCCCTTGGTTCCATGCAGTTCTGTCATGTCGCAATGTTAACCGTGCCTTCTTCATGTCACAATGGCCCTTGGCTCCATGTGGCCTTGCCTGTTGGTTTCAGCATCTTCCATCACGTCACAATGACTCCTTGGTCTCAAAAAGCTCCACTGTGCAACTGTGGCCCCTTGGTTCCATGCGCCATGCGGATCTGTCGTGTCACAATGGAATCCTTGCTTTCTTTGTGTGAAAACGGCTGCTTGGTTTAAGTGGCCTTTCCTGTGTGTTCAATCACTTCCATCATGTCACAATCATCTCCTGAGTTTGAAAAAACCCCACTGCGTCACAGTGGCGCCTTGCTTTCATGAGGTTCACTTAGGCCGCAATGGAATCCTTGCATTCGTCATGTCACAATGCCTCCTTGGCTCCATGAGGCCTTTACATCTGCGTTCAACTATCTTCCATCACGCCACCATAGTCTCCTTGGCTTGAAAAAGCTCTACAGTGTCACCAGGGCTTCTTCATTCCATGGGGCCTTACCTCTTGGTTTAATCATCTTCCATCATGTCACAATGACTCCTTGGTCTTAAAAAACGTCCTCTGTGTCACAGTGGCCCCTTGGTTCCACATGCCATGCGGTTCTGTTATGTCGCAATGGAGTCCTTGCTTTTTTTGTGTCAAAACGACTCCTTGACTCCATGTGGCCTTACCTGTGAGTTTGCTCATCTTCCATCATGTCACAATGGTCTCCTTGGCCTGAAAATGCTCCACTGTGTTCACAGTGACTCCTTGGTTCGATGTGGTTCTATTAGGCACCACTGGAATCCTTGCTTTCTCCATGTCACAATGCCTCCTTGTCTCCATGTGGCCTTACCTCGGAGTTCAATCATCTGCCATCATGTCATAATAGTCTCCTTGGATTGCAAAGCTCTTCAGTGTCCTCCTGGCTCCTCATTTTAATGTGGCCTTACCTGTGAGTTCAATCATCTTCCATCATGTCACAATCGTCTCCTGAGTTTGAAAAACCTCCACTGTGTCACAGTGGCTCCTTAGTTCCATGTGGTTCAGTCAGGCCACAGTGGAATCCTTGCCTTCGTCATGTCACAATGCCTCCTTGGCTCCATGTGGCCTTACCTGTTGGTTTAATCTTCTTCCATCATGCCACAATGGTCTCCTTGGTCTGAAAAAGCTCCACTGTGTCACAGTGGCCTCTTGGTTCCATGCGCCATGTGGTTCTGTTGTGTCACAATGGAGTCCTTGCTTTCTTCATATCAAAATGACTCCTTGGCTGCATGTGGCCTTACCTGTGGGTTCAATCATCTGCCATCATGTCACAATGGTCTCCTTGGTCTGAAAAACCTCCACTGTGTCACAGTGGCTCCTTGGTTCCATGTGGTTCAGTTGGGCCACAGTGGAATCCTTGCTTTCTTCATGTCACAATGCCTCCTTGGCTCCATTTGGCCTTACCTCTGAGTTCAATCATCTTCCATCATGTCACAATAATCTCCTTGGTTTGAGAAAGCTACAGAGTGTCACCATGGCGACATGATTCCATGTGGCCTTACCTGTTGGTTCAATCATCTTCCACCATGTCACAATGGTCTCCTTGGTTTCCAAAAGCTCCATTGTGTCACAGTGGCCTCTTGGTTCCATGCAGTTCTGTCATGTCGCAATGTTAACCGTGCCTTCTTCATGTCACAATGGCCCTTGGCTCCATGTGGCCTTGCCTGTTGGTTTCAGCATCTTCCATCACGTCACAATGACTCCTTGGTCTCAAAAAGCTCCACTGTGCAACTGTGGCCCCTTGGTTCCATGCGCCATGCGGATCTGTCGTGTCACAATGGAATCCTTGCTTTCTTTGTGTGAAAACGGCTGCTTGGTTTAAGTGGCCTTACCTGTGTGTTCAATCACTTCCATCATGTCACAATCATCTCCTGAGTTTGAAAAAACCCCACTGTGTCACAGTGGCTCCTTGGTTTCATGAGGTTCACTTAGGCCACAATGGAATCCTTGCATTCGTCATGTCACAATGCCTCCTTGGCTCCATGAGGCGTTTACATCTGCGTTCAACTATCTTCCATCACGCCACCATAGTCTCCTTGGCTTGAAAAAGCTCTACAGTGTCACCAGGGCTTCTTCATTCCATGGGGCCTTACCTCTTGGTTTAATCATCTTCCATCATGTCACAATGACTCCTTGGTCTGAAAAAACGTCCTCTGTGTCACAGTGGCCCCTTGGTTCCACATGCCATGCGGTTCTGTTATGTCGCAATGGAGTCCTTGCTTTTTTTGTGTCAAAACGACTCCTTGGCTCCATGTGGCCTTACCTGTGAGTTTGCTCATCTTCCATCATGTCACAATGGTCTCCTTGGCCTTAAAATGCTCCACTGTGTCACAGTGACTCCTTGGTTCGATGTGGTTTTATTAGGCACCACTGGAATCCTTGCTTTCTCCATGTCACAATGCCTCCTTGTCTCCATGTGGCCTTACCTCTGAGTTCAATCATCTGCCATCATGTCATAATAGTCTCCTTGGATTGCAAAGCTCTTCAGTGTCCTCCTGGCTCCTCATTTTAATGTGGCCTTACCTGTGAGTTCAATCATCTTCCATCATGTCACAATCATCTCCTGAGTTTGAAAAACCTCCACTGTGTCACAGTGGCTCCTTGGTTCCATGTGGTTCAGTCAGGCCACAGTGGAATCCTTGCCTTCATCATGTCACAATGCCTCCTGGGCTCCATGTGGCCTTACCTGTTGGTTTAATCTTCTTCCATCATGTCACAATGGTCTCCTTGGTCTGAAAAAGCTCCACTGTGTCACAGTGGCCTCTTGGTTCCATGCGCCATGTGGTTCTGTTGTGTCACAATGGAGTCCTTGCTTTCTTCATATCAAAACGACTCCTTGGCTGCATGTGGCCTTACCTGTGAGTTCAATCATCTGCCATCATGTCACAATGGTCTCCTTGGTCTGAAAAACCTCCACTGTGTCACAGTGTCTCCTTGGTTCCATGTGGTTCAGTTGGGCCACAGCAGAATCCTTGCTCTCTTCATGTCACAATGCCTCCTTGGCTCCATTTGGCCTTACCTCTGAGTTCAATCATCTTCCATCATGTCACAATAATCTCCTTGGTTTGAGAAAGCTACAGAGTGTCACCATGGCGACATGATTCCATGTGGCCTTACCTGTTGGTTCAATCATCTTCCACCATGTCACAATGGTCTCCTTGGCTTCCACAAGCTCCATTGTGTCACAGTGGCATCTTGGTTCCATGCAGTTCTGTCATGTCGCAATGTTAACCGTGCTTTCTTCATGTCACAATGCCTCCTTGGCTCCATTTGGCCTTACCTCTGTGTTCAATCATCTTCCATCATGTCATAATAGTCTCCTTGGTTTGAGAAAGCTCCAGAGTGTCACCATGGCGCCATGATTCCATGTGGCCTTACCTGTTGCTTCAATCATCTTCCACCGTGTCACAATGGTCTCCTTGGTTTCCAAATGCTCCATTGTGACACAGTGGCCCCTTGGTTCCATGCAGTTCTGTCATGTTGCAGTGTTAACCGTGCCTTCTTCATGTCACAATGGCCCTTGGCTCCATGTGGCCTTGCCTGTTGGTTTCAGCATCTTCCATCACGTCACAATGACTCCTTGGTCTCAAAAAGCCCCCCGTGTAACTGTGGCCCCTTGGTTCCATGCGCCATGCGGATCTGTCATGTCACAATGGAATCCTTGCTTTCTTTGAGTGAAAACGGCTGCTTGGTTTAAGTGGCCTTTCCTGTGTGTTCAATCACTTCCATCATGTCACAATCATCTCCTGAGTTTGAAAAAACCCCACTGTGTCACAGTGGCTCCTTGGTTTCATGAGGTTCACTTAGGCCGCAATGGAATCCTTGCATTCGTCATGTCACAATGCCTCCTTGGCTCCATGAGGCCTTTACATCTGCGTTCAACTATCTTCCATCACGCCACCATAGTCTCCTTGGCTTGAAAAAGCTCTACAGTGTCACCAGGGCTTCTTCATTCCATGGGGCCTTACCTCTTGGTTTAATCATCTTCCATCATGTCACAATGACTCCTTGGTCTGAAAAAACGTCCACTGTGTCACAGTGGCCCCTTGGTTCCACATGCCATGCGGTTCTGTTATGTCGCAATGGAGTCCTTGCTTTTTTTGTGTCAAAACGACTCCTTGGCTCCATGTGGCCTTACCTGTGAGTTTGCTCATCTTCCATCATGTCACAATGGTCTCCTTGGCCTTAAAATGCTCCACTGTGTCACAGTGACTCCTTGGTTCGATGTGGTTCTATTAGGCACCACTGGAATCCTTGCTTTCTCCATGTCACAATGCCTCCTTGTCTCCATGTGGCCTTACCTCGGAGTTCAATCATCTGCCATCATGTCATAATAGTCTCCTAGGATTGCAAAGCTCTTCAGTGTCCTCCTGGCTCCTCATTTTAATGTGGCCTTACCTGTGAGGTCAATCATCTTCCATCATGTCACAATCGTCTCCTGAGTTTGAAAAACCTCCACTGTGTCACAGTGGCTCCTTGGTTCCATATGATTCAGTCAGGCCACAGTGGAATCCTTGCCTTCGTCATGTCACAATGCCTCCTGGGCTCCATGTGGCCTTACCTGTTGGTTTAATCTTCTTCCATCATGCCACAATGGTCTCCTTGGTCTGAAAAAGCTCCACTGTGTCACAGTGGCCTCTTGGTTCCATGCGCCATGTGGTTCTGTTGTGTCACAATGGAGTCCTTGCTTTCTTCATATCAAAACGACTCCTTGGCTGCATGTGGCCTTACCTGTGAGTTCAATCATCTGCCATCATGTCACAATGGTCTCCTTGTTCTGAAAAACCTCCACTGTGTCACAGTGTCTCCTTGGTTCCATGTGGTTCAGTTGGGCCACAGTGGAATCCTTGCTTTCTTCATGTCACAATGCCTCCTTGGCTCCATTTGGCCTTACCTCTGAGTTCAATCATCTTCCATCATGTCACAATAATCTCCTTGGTTTGAGAAAGCTACAGAGTGTCACCATGGCGACATGATTCCATGTGGCCTTACCTGTTGGTTCAATCATCGTCCACCATGTCACAATGGTCTCCTTGGTTTCCAAAAGCTCCATTGTGTCACAGTGGCCCCTTGGTTCCATGCAGTTCTGTCATGTCGCAATGTTAACCGTGCCTTCTTCATGTCACAATGGCCCTTGGCTCCATGTGGCCTTGCCTGTTGTTTTCAGCATCTTCCATCACGTCACAATGACTCCTTGGTCTCAAAAAGCTCCACTGTGCAACTGTGGCCCCTTGGTTCCATGCGCCATGCGGATCTGTCGTGTCATAATGGAATCCTTGCTTTCTTTGTGTGAAAACGGCTGCTTGGTTTAAGTGGCCTTTCCTGTGTGTTCAATCACTTCCATCATGTCACAATCATCTCCTGAGTTTGAAAAAACCCCACTTTGTCACAGTGGCTCCTTGCTTTCATGAGGTTCACTTAGGCCGCAATGGAATCCTTGCATTCGTCATGTCACAATGCCTCCTTGGCTCCATGAGGCGTTTACATCTGCGTTCAACTATCTTCCATCACGCCACCATAGTCTCCTTGGCTTGAAAAAGCTCTACAGTGTCACCAGGGCTTCTTCATTCCATGGGGCCTTACCTCTTGGTTTAATCATCTTCCATCATGTCACAATGACTCCTTGGTCTGAAAAAACGTCCTCTGTGTCACAGTGGCCCCTTGGTTCCACATGCCATGCGGTTCTGTTATGTCGCAATGGAGTCCTTGCTTTTTTTGTGTCAAAACGACTCCTTGGCTCCATGTGGCCTTACCTGTGAGTTTGCTCATCTTCCATCATGTCACAATGGTCTCCTTGGCCTTAAAATGCTCCACTGTGTCACAGTGACTCCTTGGTTCGATGTGGTTCTATTAGGCACCACTGGAATCCTTGCTTTCTCCATGTCACAATGCCTCCTTGTCTCCATGTGGCCTTACCTCTGAGTTCAATCATCTGCCATCATGTCATAATAGTCTCCTTGGATTGCAAAGCTCTTCAGTGTCCTCCTGGCTCCTCATTTTAATGTGGCCTTACCTGTGAGTTCAATCATCTTCCATCATGTCACAATCGTCTCCTGAGTTTGAAAAACCTCCACTGTGTCACAGTGGCTCCTTAGTTCCATGTGGTTCAGTCAGGCCACAGTGGAATCCTTGCCTTCGTCATGTCACAATGCCTCCTTGGCTCCATGTGGCCTTACCTGTTGGTTTAATCTTCTTCCATCATGCCACAATGGTCTCCTTGGTCTGAAAAAGCTCCACTGTGTCACAGTGGCCTCTTGGTTCCATGCGCCATGTGGTTCTGTTGTGTCACAATGGAGTCCTTGCTTTCTTCATATCAAAACGACTCCTTGGCTGCATGTGGCCTTACCTGTGAGTTCAATCATCTGCCATCATGTCACAATGGTCTCCTTGTTCTGAAAAACCTCCACTGTGTCACAGTGTCTCCTTGGTTCCATGTGGTTCAGTTGGGCCACAGTGGAATCCTTGCTTTCTTCATGTCACAATGCCTCCTTGGCTCCATTTGGCCTTACCTCTGAGTTCAATCATCTTCCATCATGTCACAATAATCTCCTTGGTTTGAGAAAGCTACAGAGTGTCACCATGGCGACATGATTCCATGTGGCCTTACCTGTTGGTTCAATCATCGTCCACCATGTCACAATGGTCTCCTTGGTTTCCAAAAGCTCCATTGTGTCACAGTGGCCCCTTGGTTCCATGCAGTTCTGTCATGTCGCAATGTTAACCGTGCCTTCTTCATGTCACAATGGCCCTTGGCTCCATGTGGCCTTGCCTGTTGTTTTCAGCATCTTCCATCACGTCACAATGACTCCTTGGTCTCAAAAAGCTCCACTGTGCAACTGTGGCCCCTTGGTTCCATGCGCCATGCGGATCTGTCGTGTCATAATGGAATCCTTGCTTTCTTTGTGTGAAAACGGCTGCTTGGTTTAAGTGGCCTTTCCTGTGTGTTCAATCACTTCCATCATGTCACAATCATCTCCTGAGTTTGAAAAAACCCCACTGTGTCACAGTGGCTCCTTGCTTTCATGAGGTTCACTTAGGCCGCAATGGAATCCTTGCATTCGTCATGTCACAATGCCTCCTTGGCTCCATGAGGCCTTTACATCTGCGTTCAACTATCTTCCATCACGCCACCATAGTCTCCTTGGCTTGAAAAAGCTCTACAGTGTCACCAGGGCTTCTTCATTCCATGGGGCCTTACCTCTTGGTTTAATCATCTTCCATCATGTCACAATGACTCCTTGGTCTGAAAAAACGTCCTCTGTGTCACAGTGGCCCCTTGGTTCCACATGCCATGCGGTTCTGTTATGTCGCAATGGAGTCCTTGCTTTTTTTGTGTCAAAACGACTCCTTGACTTCATGTGGCCTTACCTGTGAGTTTGCTCATCTTCCATCATGTCACAATGGTCTCCTTGGCCTTAAAATGCTCCACTGTGTCACAGTGACTCCTTGGTTCGATGTGGTTCTATTAGGCACCACTGGAATCCTTGCTTTCTCCATGTCACAATGCCTCCTTGTCTCCATGTGGCCTTACCTCTGAGTTCAATCATCTGCCATCATGTCATAATAGTCTCCTTGGATTGCAAAGCTCTACAGTGTCCTCCTGGCTCCTCATTTTAATGTGGCCTTACCTGTGAGTTCAATCATCTTCCATCATGTCACAATCATCTCCTGAGTTGGAAAAACCTCCACTGTGTCACAGTGGCTCCTTGGTTCCATGTGGTTCAGTCAGGCCACAGTGGAATCCTTGCCTTCGTCATGTCACAATGCCTCCTGGGCTCCATGTGGCCTTACCTGTTGGTTTAATCTTCTTCCATCATGTCACAATGGTCTCCTTGGCCTTAAAATGCTCCACTGTGTCACAGTGGCCTCTTGGTTCCATGCGCCATGTGGTTCTGTTGTGTCACAATGGAGTCCTTGCTTTCTTCATATCAAAACGACTCCTTGGCTGCATGTGGCCTTACCTGTGAGTTCAATCATCTGCCATCATGTCACAATGGTCTCCTTGTTCTGAAAAACCTCCACTGTGTCACAGTGTCTCCTTGGTTCCATGTGGTTCAGTTGGGCCACAGTGGAATCCTTGCTCTCTTCATGTCACAATGCCTCCTTGGCTCCATTTGGCCTTACCTCTGAGTTCAATCATCTTCCATCATGTCACAATAATCTCCTTGGTTTGAGAAAGCTACAGAGTGTCACCATGGCGACATGATTCCATGTGGCCTTACCTGTTGGTTCAATCATCTTCCACCATGTCACAATGGTCTCCTTGGCTTCCACAAGCTCCATTGTGTCACAGTGGCCCCTTGGTTCCATGCAGTTCTGTCATGTCGCAATGTTAACCGTGCTTTCTTCATGTCACAATGCCTCCTTGGCTCCATTTGGCCTTACCTCTGTGTTCAATCATCTTCCATCATGTCATAATAGTCTCCTTGGTTTGAGAAAGCTCCAGAGTGTCACCATGGCGCCATGATTCCATGTGGCCTTACCTGTTGCTTCAATCATCTTCCACCGTGTCACAATGGTCTCCTTGGTTTCCAAATGCTCCATTGTGACACAGTGGCCCCTTGGTTCCATGCAGTTCTGTCATGTTGCAGTGTTAACCGTGCCTTCTTCATGTCACAATGGCCCTTGGCTCCATGTGGCCTTGCCTGTTGGTTTCAGCATCTTCCATCACGTCACAATGACTCCTTGGTCTCAAAAAGCCCCCCGTGTAACTGTGGCCCCTTGGTTCCATGCGCCATGCGGATCTGTCATGTCACAATGGAATCCTTGCTTTCTTTGAGTGAAAACGGCTGCTTGGTTTAAGTGGCCTTTCCTGTGTGTTCAATCACTTCCATCATGTCACAATCATCTCCTGAGTTTGAAAAAACCCCACTGTGTCACAGTGGCTCCTTGCTTTCATGAGGTTCACTTAGGCCGCAATGGAATCCTTGCATTCGTCATGTCACAATGCCTCCTTGGCTCCATGAGGCCTTTACATCTGCGTTCAACTATCTTCCATCACGCCACCATAGTCTCCTTGGCTTGAAAAAGCTCTACAGTGTCACCAGGGCTTCTTCATTCCATGGGGCCTTACCTCTTGGTTTAATCATCTTCCATCATGTCACAATGACTCCTTGGTCTGAAAAAACGTCCTCTGTGTCACAGTGGCCCCTTGGTTCCACATGCCATGCGGTTCTGTTATGTCGCAATGGAGTCCTTGCTTTTTTTGTGTCAAAACGACTCCTTGGCTCCATGTGGCCTTACCTGTGAGTTTGCTCATCTTCCATCATGTCACAATGGTCTCCTTGGCCTTAAAATGCTCCACTGTGTCACAGTGACTCCTTGGTTCGATGTGGTTCTATTAGGCACCACTGGAATCCTTGCTTTCTCCATGTCACAATGCCTCCTTGTCTCCATGTGGCCTTACCTCGGAGTTCAATCATCTGCCATCATGTCATAATAGTCTCCTTGGATTGCAAAGCTCTTCAGTGTCCTCCTGGCTCCTCATTTTAATGTGGCCTTACCTGTGAGGTCAATCATCTTCCATCATGTCACAATCGTCTCCTGAGTTTGAAAAACCTCCACTGTGTCACAGTGGCTCCTTGGTTCCATATGATTCAGTCAGGCCACAGTGGAATCCTTGCCTTCGTCATGTCACAATGCCTCCTGGGCTCCATGTGGCCTTACCTGTTGGTTTAATCTTCTTCCATCATGCCACAATGGTCTCCTTGGTCTGAAAAAGCTCCACTGTGTCACAGTGGCCTCTTGGTTCCATGCGCCATGTGGTTCTCTTGTGTCACAATGGAGTCCTTGCTTTCTTCATATCAAAACGACTCCTTGGCTGCATGTGGCCTTACCTGTGAGTTCAATCATCTGCCATCATGTCACAATGGTCTCCTTGTTCTGAAAAACCTCCACTGTGTCACAGTGTCTCCTTGGTTCCATGTGGTTCAGTTGGGCCACAGTGGAATCCTTGCTTTCTTCATGTCACAATGCCTCCTTGGCTCCATTTGGCCTTACCTCTGAGTTCAATCATCTTCCATCATGTCACAATAATCTCCTTGGTTTGAGAAAGCTACAGAGTGTCACCATGGCGACATGATTCCATGTGGCCTTACCTGTTGGTTCAATCATCGTCCACCATGTCACAATGGTCTCCTTGGTTTCCAAAAGCTCCATTGTGTCACAGTGGCCCCTTGGTTCCATGCAGTTCTGTCATGTCGCAATGTTAACCGTGCCTTCTTCATGTCACAATGGCCCTTGGCTCCATGTGGCCTTGCCTGTTGTTTTCAGCATCTTCCATCACGTCACAATGACTCCTTGGTCTCAAAAAGCTCCACTGTGCAACTGTGGCCCCTTGGTTCCATGCGCCATGCGGATCTGTCGTGTCATAATGGAATCCTTGCTTTCTTTGTGTGAAAACGGCTGCTTGGTTTAAGTGGCCTTTCCTGTGTGTTCAATCACTTCCATCATGTCACAATCATCTCCTGAGTTTGAAAAAACCCCACTGTGTCACAGTGGCTCCTTGCTTTCATGAGGTTCACTTAGGCCGCAATGGAATCCTTGCATTCGTCATGTCACAATGCCTCCTTGGCTCCATGAGGCGTTTACATCTGCGTTCAACTATCTTCCATCACGCCACCATAGTCTCCATGGCTTGAAAAAGCTCTACAGTGTCACCAGGGCTTCTTCATTCCATGGGGCCTTACCTCTTGGTTTAATCATCTTCCATCATGTCACAATGACTTCTTGGTCTGAAAAAACGTCCTCTGTGTCACAGTGGCCCCTTGGTTCCACATGCCATGCGGTTCTGTTATGTCGCAATGGAGTCCTTGCTTTTTTTGTGTCAAAACGACTCCTTGGCTCCATGTGGCCTTACCTGTGAGTTTGCTCATCTTCCATCATGTCACAATGGTCTCCTTGGCCTTAAAATGCTCCACTGTGTCACAGTGACTCCTTGGTTCGATGTGGTTCTATTAGGCACCACTGGAATCCTTGCTTTCTCCATGTCACAATGCCTCCTTGTCTCCATGTGGCCTTACCTCGGAGTTCAATCATCTGCCATCATGTCATAATAGTCTCCTTGGATTGCAAAGCTCTTCAGTGTCCTCCTGGCTCCTCATTTTAATGTGGCCTTACCTGTGAGTTCAATCATCTTCCATCATGTCACAATCGTCTCCTGAGTTTGAAAAACCTCCACTGTGTCACAGTGGCTCCTTGGTTCCATGTGGTTCAGTCAGGCCACAGTGGAATCCTTGCCTTCGTCATGTCACAATGCCTCCTTGGCTCCATGTGGCCTTACCTGTTGGTTTAATCTTCTTCCATCATGCCACAATGGTCTCCTTGGTCTGAAAAAGCTCCACTGTGTCACAGTGGCCTCTTGGTTCCATGCGCCATGTGGTTCTGTTGTGTCACAATGGAGTCCTTGCTTTCTTCATATCAAAACGACTCCTTGGCTGCATGTGGCCTTACCTGTGAGTTCAATCATCTGCCATCATGTCACAATGGTCTCCTTGTTCTGAAAAACCTCCACTGTGTCACAGTGTCTCCTTGGTTCCATGTGGTTCAGTTGGGCCACAGTGGAATCCTTGCTTTCTTCATGTCACAATGCCTCCTTGGCTCCATTTGGCCTTACCTCTGAGTTCAATCATCTTCCATCATGTCACAATAATCTCCTTGGTTTGAGAAAGCTACAGAGTGTCACCATGGCGACATGATTCCATGTGGCCTTACCTGTTGGTTCAATCATCGTCCACCATGTCACAATGGTCTCCTTGGTTTCCAAAAGCTCCATTGTGTCACAGTGGCCCCTTGGTTCCATGCAGTTCTGTCATGTCGCAATGTTAACCGTGCCTTCTTCATGTCACAATGGCCCTTGGCTCCATGTGGCCTTGCCTGTTGTTTTCAGCATCTTCCATCACGTCACAATGACTCCTTGGTCTCAAAAAGCTCCACTGTGCAACTGTGGCCCCTTGGTTCCATGCGCCATGCGGATCTGTCGTGTCATAATGGAATCCTTGCTTTCTTTGTGTGAAAACGGCTGCTTGGTTTAAGTGGCCTTTCCTGTGTGTTCAATCACTTCCATCATGTCACAATCATCTCCTGAGTTTGAAAAAACCCCACTTTGTCACAGTGGCTCCTTGCTTTCATGAGGTTCACTTAGGCCGCAATGGAATCCTTGCATTCGTCATGTCACAATGCCTCCTTGGCTCCATGAGGCGTTTACATCTGCGTTCAACTATCTTCCATCACGCCACCATAGTCTCCTTGGCTTGAAAAAGCTCTACAGTGTCACCAGGGCTTCTTCATTCCATGGGGCCTTACCTCTTGGTTTAATCATCTTCCATCATGTCACAATGACTCCTTGGTCTGAAAAAACGTCCTCTGTGTCACAGTGGCCCCTTGGTTCCACATGCCATGCGGTTCTGTTATGTCGCAATGGAGTCCTTGCTTTTTTTGTGTCAAAACGACTCCTTGACTTCATGTGGCCTTACCTGTGAGTTTGCTCATCTTCCATCATGTCACAATGGTCTCCTTGGCCTTAAAATGCTCCACTGTGTCACAGTGACTCCTTGGTTCGATGTGGTTCTATTAGGCACCACTGGAATCCTTGCTTTCTCCATGTCACAATGCCTCCTTGTCTCCATGTGGCCTTACCTCTGAGTTCAATCATCTGCCATCATGTCATAATAGTCTCCTTGGATTGCAAAGCTCTTCAGTGTCCTCCTGGCTCCTCATTTTAATGTGGCCTTACCTGTGAGGTCAATCATCTTCCATCATGTCACAATCGTCTCCTGAGTTTGAAAAACCTCCACTGTGTCACAGTGGCTCCTTGGTTCCATATGATTCAGTCAGGCCACAGTGGAATCCTTGCCTTCGTCATGTCACAATGCCTCCCTGGGCTCCATGTGGCCTTACCTGTTGGTTTAATCTTCTTCCATCATGCCACAATGGTCTCCTTGGTCTGAAAAAGCTCCACTGTGTCACAGTGGCCTCTTGGTTCCATGCGCCATGTGGTTCTGTTGTGTCACAATGGAGTCCTTGCTTTCTTCATATCAAAACGACTCCTTGGCTGCATGTGGCCTTACCTGTGAGTTCAATCATCTGCCATCATGTCACAATGGTCTCCTTGTTCTGAAAAACCTCCACTGTGTCACAGTGTCTCCTTGGTTCCATGTGGTTCAGTTGGGCCACAGTGGAATCCTTGCTTTCTTCATGTCACAATGCCTCCTTGGCTCCATTTGGCCTTACCTCTGAGTTCAATCATCTTCCATCATGTCACAATAATCTCCTTGGTTTGAGAAAGCTACAGAGTGTCACCATGGCGACATGATTCCATGTGGCCTTACCTGTTGGTTCAATCATCGTCCACCATGTCACAATGGTCTCCTTGGTTTCCAAAAGCTCCATTGTGTCACAGTGGCCCCTTGGTTCCATGCAGTTCTGTCATGTCGCAATGTTAACCGTGCCTTCTTCATGTCACAATGGCCCTTGGCTCCATGTGGCCTTGCCTGTTGTTTTCAGCATCTTCCATCACGTCACAATGACTCCTTGGTCTCAAAAAGCTCCACTGTGCAACTGTGGCCCCTTGGTTCCATGCGCCATGCGGATCTGTCGTGTCATAATGGAATCCTTGCTTTCTTTGTGTGAAAACGGCTGCTTGGTTTAAGTGGCCTTTCCTGTGTGTTCAATCACTTCCATCATGTCACAATCATCTCCTGAGTTTGAAAAAACCCCACTTTGTCACAGTGGCTCCTTGCTTTCATGAGGTTCACTTAGGCCGCAATGGAATCCTTGCATTCGTCATGTCACAATGCCTCCTTGGCTCCATGAGGCGTTTACATCTGCGTTCAACTATCTTCCATCACGCCACCATAGTCTCCTTGGCTTGAAAAAGCTCTACAGTGTCACCAGGGCTTCTTCATTCCATGGGGCCTTACCTCTTGGTTTAATCATCTTCCATCATGTCACAATGACTCCTTGGTCTGAAAAAACGTCCTCTGTGTCACAGTGGCCCCTTGGTTCCACATGCCATGCGGTTCTGTTATGTCGCAATGAGTCCTTGCTTTTTTTGTGTCAAAACGACTCCTTGGCTCCATGTGGCCTTACCTGTGAGTTTGCTCATCTTCCATCATGTCACAATGGTCTCCTTGGCCTTAAAATGCTCCACTGTGTCACAGTGACTCCTTGGTTCGATGTGGTTCTATTAGGCACCACTGGAATCCTTGCTTTCCTCCATGTCACAATGCCTCCTTGTCTCCATGTGGCCTTACCTCGGAGTTCAATCATCTGCCATCATGTCATAATAGTCTCCTTGGATTGCAAAGCTCTTCAGTGTCCTCCTGGCTCCTCATTTTAATGTGGCCTTACCTGTGAGTTCAATCATCTTCCATCATGTCACAATCGTCTCCTGAGTTTGAAAAACCTCCACTGTGTCACAGTGGCTCCTTAGTTCCATGTGGTTCAGTCAGGCCACAGTGGAATCCTTGCCTTCGTCATGTCACAATGCCTCCTTGGCTCCATGTGGCCTTACCTGTTGGTTTAATCTTCTTCCATCATGCCACAATGGTCTCCTTGGTCTGAAAAAGCTCCACTGTGTCACAGTGGCCTCTTGGTTCCATGCGCCATGTGGTTCTGTTGTGTCACAATGGAGTCCTTGCTTTCTTCATATCAAAACGACTCCTTGGCTGCATGTGGCCTTACCTGTGAGTTCAATCATCTGCCATCATGTCACAATGGTCTCCTTGTTCTGAAAAACCTCCACTGTGTCACAGTGTCTCCTTGGTTCCATGTGGTTCAGTTGGGCCACAGTGGAATCCTTGCTTTCTTCATGTCACAATGCCTCCTTGGCTCCATTTGGCCTTACCTCTGAGTTCAATCATCTTCCATCATGTCACAATAATCTCCTTGGTTTGAGAAAGCTACAGAGTGTCACCATGGCGACATGATTCCATGTGGCCTTACCTGTTGGTTCAATCATCGTCCACCATGTCACAATGGTCTCCTTGGTTTCCAAAAGCTCCATTGTGTCACAGTGGCCCCTTGGTTCCATGCAGTTCTGTCATGTCGCAATGTTAACCGTGCCTTCTTCATGTCACAATGGCCCTTGGCTCCATGTGGCCTTGCCTGTTGTTTTCAGCATCTTCCATCACGTCACAATGACTCCTTGGTCTCAAAAAGCTCCACTGTGCAACTGTGGCCCCTTGGTTCCATGCGCCATGCGGATCTGTCGTGTCATAATGGAATCCTTGCTTTCTTTGTGTGAAAACGGCTGCTTGGTTTAAGTGGCCTTTCCTGTGTGTTCAATCACTTCCATCATGTCACAATCATCTCCTGAGTTTGAAAAAACCCCACTGTGTCACAGTGGCTCCTTGCTTTCATGAGGTTCACTTAGGCCGCAATGGAATCCTTGCATTCGTCATGTCACAATGCCTCCTTGGCTCCATGAGGCCTTTACATCTGCGTTCAACTATCTTCCATCACGCCACCATAGTCTCCTTGGCTTGAAAAAGCTCTACAGTGTCACCAGGGCTTCTTCATTCCATGGGGCCCTCCCTCTTGGTTTAATCATCTTCCATCATGTCACAATGACTCCTTGGTCTGAAAAAACGTCCTCTGTGTCACAGTGGCCCCTTGGTTCCACATGCCATGCGGTTCTGTTATGTCGCAATGGAGTCCTTGCTTTTTTTGTGTCAAAACGACTCCTTGACTTCATGTGGCCTTACCTGTGAGTTTGCTCATCTTCCATCATGTCACAATGGTCTCCTTGGCCTTAAAATGCTCCACTGTGTCACAGTGACTCCTTGGTTCGATGTGGTTCTATTAGGCACCACTGGAATCCTTGCTTTCTCCATGTCACAATGCCTCCTTGTCTCCATGTGGCCTTACCTCTGAGTTCAATCATCTGCCATCATGTCATAATAGTCTCCTTGGATTGCAAAGCTCTACAGTGTCCTCCTGGCTCCTCATTTTAATGTGGCCTTACCTGTGAGTTCAATCATCTTCCATCATGTCACAATCATCTCCTGAGTTGAAAAACCTCCACTGTGTCACAGTGGCTCCTTGGTTCCATGTGGTTCAGTCAGGCCACAGTGGAATCCTTGCCTTCATCATGTCACAATGCCTCCTGGGCTCCATGTGGCCTTACCTGTTGGTTTAATCTTCTTCCATCATGTCACAATGGTCTCCTTGGCCTTAAAATGCTCCACTGTGTCACAGTGGCCTCTTGGTTCCATGCGCCATGTGGTTCTGTTGTGTCACAATGGAGTCCTTGCTTTCTTCATATCAAAACGACTCCTTGGCTGCATGTGGCCTTACCTGTGAGTTCAATCATCTGCCATCATGTCACAATGGTCTCCTTGTTCTGAAAACCTCCACTGTGTCACAGTGTCTCCTTGGTTCCATGTGGTTCAGTTGGGCCACAGTGGAATCCTTGCTCTCTTCATGTCACAATGCCTCCTTGGCTCCATTTGGCCTTACCTCTGAGTTCAATCATCTTCCATCATGTCACAATAATCTCCTTGGTTTGAGAAAGCTACAGAGTGTCACCATGGCGACATGATTCCATGTGGCCTTACCTGTTGGTTCAATCATCTTCCACCATGTCACAATGGTCTCCTTGGCTTCCACAAGCTCCATTGTGTCACAGTGGCATCTTGGTTCCATGCAGTTCTGTCATGTCGCAATGTTAACCGTGCTTTCTTCATGTCACAATGCCTCCTTGGCTCCATTTGGCCTTACCTCT